>NW_017671388.1:0-91626 GCF_001879085.1 Nicotiana attenuata
CCTTCTTCTGCATATTTTTAACATCAAACAAAGCAACAGTAAGTGTGATTTGCTACCGAACTTTGTGTTCGCTGAAACACTGGGGTTTGAAGTACCACTACACCAGTGTGTAATTCGTTCTATCCTAGGAGGAAATAATCCATAACCTTGGGTACTAGGAGGGGATTAAATTCCTTAAGGAAACACTGTGAATTCAGTGGGCTCGAATTGATTTCTATCTCTTTACGTTTTCTGTTTATATATTATTCTGCTTTGTTTTTTCCAGAATCAGTTTACAAATACAGTTTACTAACATGCATTAGTATGGTTAAAGACAAAATTGTCCTTAAAGTCCTTTAAAGATAGAGAATACGGAGGGCATTTTTGTAAACAACTATTTTTCTTAAAAATTATGCAATGCATTATAATTTTTAATACACTACACCAAACAATAGATAAAAAATAATATATGCATAACTAATGCTTGCATTACTAACCCATGCATTACTAATCCCTGCATTACTAATACACCTTATTCCGCACTATTCTTATACACCCTACCAAACGACCCTAAGAGTTGATATCACCTTCTGTTGCTGCTGAAAATTCATTTTGGCTTCCTATAGAAAAGTATTTTACGAATATTTATTTTTTAGTTGACTAATGACAAACAGGATGAGACAAATGTAACATGTAAGGTATATGGAAACGGAATACGGAATATTGTAAGTTTATTGAATGGTAGTCTAAAGAATACTTAATTAAGGGGTAAGTGTACACACCTTATTCATGTAAAAAAAATTAGGAGGCGTTCTATTTGGTCACCCCCATTTTATTTGTACCTATCATTTTATAAAAGTTTAATTAGTACTCAAAGTATAGCTGTACAGATAACTTCTTTTTCTTTCTTCCTTTTTCCTCCTCCTCCTCCTTCTTCTTAGTTGTTGTGAAAACAAAGGTGACAGTTGATTTACATGATGTTTATGAGCATATTTTAAGGTGATCTATGGTGTTTTACAGTAGTGAACCGATGTGGCACTCCTCTTTTTATTTTTACTGCTTAAGGTTTCTTCTTCTTTCTCTTACTTGCAAAATGGTTAAATTTGTTATTGTTATGACAAATTTGATGATTGGGTTTTGTTCTTTATGATATTTGAAAGTTATGTTTCAAATTTGAGCTCATTTGTAGTAGATTTAGATTTAGAATCGTGTGTTCAATTGTTAAAATGCGAAGAACAAATTTTTATTTTGGGCAATTTGCACTTCATACTAAATAATCTTAAGTGCATGCAAAAATTATTTGCACTTCAAGTCTTAAGTGCCTTAAGTATAATTTTTGCAATTCACACTAAAATGTCTTTAGTGCATGTAAAAATTAGCCGCACTTCTTACTAAAACAGTCCTTTAAGTGCATCATAAGTTTGCAAATTCAAACGCGATTTTTTCCAATTTCAGAGACCCCCTAAGTTGGTTTTAAACCAGGTAAATTTGCAAATTTTTATGTAATACGAATATCACTTCAATGATGACCCAAAACTATGTATATATGCAAATACCCCTTATTCATTGGTCTACTTTCCTGGTCAGAATCGGAAATATCTCTGTAAATAATGTTCTTACCAATGTTGGATCAATTTAGCATAATAACGTCTTTAGATTCAGTTACTCTTTTTTTTTTTTTCTTTTCTTTTTTGTTGACCGAGAAATCCATCTGGGATCCTTTAGACCAACTGCAGCCTTCGAAACTCGGTGGATAATGGGCCCGCTCCTCTACCCTTCTCCACTTAAATACCAGACTTTGCTTTGCATGGTGTGGGGTCTTGAACCTGTGACCTAAGACACAAATCCACCACCCTTTGCCACTTGAGCTAGGGCGGGTACATAAGTTGCCCATGGATGAACACTTGTCAAACCCGAGGATAAAACAATATTGTGAACCACCTTTAACATTCCAATTTGGGGGTACTTCCGATATCAGTGATTTTTAAAGGTGTACGTATTGTTCTGGTCAAATAAGCACTCCAACTTGGCAGCTAATAAACACATGGAAGACCAATTAAACGTTAATGTAATGAAACATGCAGTATATAATCTGCAGATGACTACTTTAGAAAGATAAATTCTAAGGCACAAGGAATTTATTTCACATCATATCACTGTCTGTAGTAGACAAATTGCAAAAGAAAAAGGGTATGAAACTCCAGCCCGTCAGGTTGGAAAATTGTGCTGGAATGCAAAAAAGGGGCGAGGCATTATATAAAGACAAAATATAAGGTATAGTCATAAGTTCCTTCTCTAGAAGCCAGAAAATGATTCAGTGAAACAAGCAAAAACATTTATCAGTTACCCTTACGCAACAACAGAAACCCAAAAAAGCATGCGTCAAAAGTCATCCATCACTTGACTGTAACAATCTTGATCACAGACGCAGTTCCAACACGGTGTAGGGCTACAACGGAATCTCCTTGCTTGCATAACCCTTTTGTTTTGGCATGTTGAAGAGCAAAGTCCAGTGCTTCTTCTGTAGACTCTTCATGGGAAGCCCTAGCAGATCCTGCATGGAGAACTGGAACCAATCCCCTGAAAATAAGGCTATGCCTTGCTGGAGACTCGTCACTGCAAGTCCAATCAAAAGAATCAGTTTTGATCTCGGGGACAACCACCGACAATATAGGCATTCCAGGTCTGTACTTGGCCACCAATTTTGCAGTACTTCCTCCCCTAGTTAACACTAGGATCAGAGCAGCTTTTGCAGAGTTAGCGGTTCGAACAGCAGAAGATGCAAGGCTCTCCAATGGGCTCATGGGAACTGGAGCATTTGACATAATTCTTTTGAAGACATCTGGATAATTAATTGTGCTTTCTGCTTCAATACAAATCTTGGCCATGGTCCCCACTGCAAGATCAGGGTAAGCTCCAGCAGCTGTTTCACCACTAAGCATGACACAGTCTGTGCCATCAAGAACAGCATTGGCAACATCTGTTGCTTCGGCACGAGTTGGTCTTGGAGATTTGATCATGGACTCCAACATCTGTGTCGCTGTGACAACAGGCTTCCCTTGGATGTTGCACTTGTAAATCATTACCTTTTGAGCCAAAAATATCTTTTCAATTGGAATTTCCATTCCCAGGTCACCTCTTGCCACCATAAATGCATCAGAGTTGAGAAGAATGTCATCAAAATTTGCTACACCTTCCTGGTTTTCAACCTAACAAGAAGGAAAACATTTTGAGTATTTTAACTGTTAACACACGTTCAAGAGTCTAATTCAGTAATGTCAAGGGATAAAAGGAAAAAGTTGCCGCTCATCCAATTCACACTGTCTATATCTTTTAATGCCTATTTAAAAACCCAACTAGCAAGCTAATGTTGCCAACAATTGAAATATCCAGGTAATGCTTAATCCAGATCAGACAGAAGAAAGAAGGATAGATTAGTACTAGTTTAGTTCCAACTCATGATGTTATTTCTTCGATTCTTGGGAAAAGGAGTCAGATTAAATCTATCATTTAATTACATTTCTGCAAATTAGTGTGTTGTGTATGATTCCCAAGTACCACAAAAACCATCTACAAACACAAAACAATGATGCAATAAAGTGAATAGGCAACTTCGTGGAGAAAAAATTAGACTATATAGTTAGCCGGTCAGAAGCAAACCTTTGACATTAGAAGAATGTTCTTTGCATGTTCACCTAGCAGCTTCCGAACCTCCACGAGATCTGAACCCTTACGAACGAAAGATAACGCAATCATGTCAATATGATTCGGAACTCCCCAGTTTAAAATATCATCCCTGTCTTTATCTGTTAATGTCGGCAGATCCACAATTACTCCAGGGAGATTGACATTCTTTCTTTCACCAAGAACAGCAGTGTTCTCACAGCGGCATCGTACCAAACCGTTCTCTTTGTCACAAGACAAAACAGTAAAGGTGATTGTGCCATCTGCACAGAGGATCACACTTTGTGGCTTTACATCCTCTGCTAACTTTTTGTAGCTCATGCATATCGTATTCTCATCACCTTTAATGCTGTAATCAGTTGATATTGTGATCTCTTGACCCTGTTTAAGTTGAACAGGCTTAGCATCTTTTAGAAACCCTGTTCGAATTTCTGGACCCTACAAGATGAAAATGAAGTGTCAGAACTTTCACATAAAAAGGTGAAGGCAAGACATATATCATGTGAAGACCCTAAGAAATCATATATCATGCTTCTTAGCAAGTGTAGAGTTAGTAGTCTAAATGAACATCTTGCATTGCCACTAAACATCAGTGACAAATCTTAGGTACATGATACGGAACATGTTGATCTTGAATACAACCAGCACAAAGATAAGCACAAAATTTTGTACAAGGAACTATGGAAAATGAGTTGGAGATGAGTCAGAGTATCATCACCTTTCTCTCTTAATAAACAAGAATAAAACTTCAATTAAAATTTCAAGAAATTTATTATTTTTCAAGGAAATGGCTTTCTCAGTCCACATGAGGTGCCAAATGATATCTTCTATCATGTTTGATTCCTTAAGTTTAGAAAGCCATCTATATGGTCCAGTTGAGTTGAGACTTTTATAAAAAAAAGGGAATCCAGAATAAGACAGAATTATTAATACGGCACACAAGGCAGCAATAATCACATAGTATCCAATATCAAAGTTTTTATTTATTGGTTATAATGTCTAATTTCCAATTAATGTGTTTTTCCATCGAGATTAAAATAGACATCATATTGCCAATCTTACATTCTAATATGCACCACTTACAGAGTCATTTACTTCATAGCACGCTTAACAAACATTCTAAACCAGTATGAAATTCTAATAGAGCTTTTATACTTGCTCCTCTGTTACTACTTGGCTTCCATAAGGATCAGCCAAACTGACGCAGAGTCATCATAATTTTGAAGTGATACTGTCATACTGTCGAAAAACACAACACATGCTGTCACATCTACCGCGATCTTAAGGAAACATTAAAAATAACTAAATTATCGAAAAGAGATGATATGCCAAGAACAACTCGGTCCTACAATTGTTAGTACATATCTGGGCTATATTATCCGTCTATCACATACATAAGTTAGTCCACACGACTATCATTTCCCAAGGTCACTAACAACAATGGTAGCGGGAATGCCTATTGTAATGAAGCAAAAGAGCAACAATGTTTTTATTTGTTGCTTCCTGGACAGGGGATTAATATTCTCTAACATAAAATGCAACACAGTGGCCATACAAGCTCAAGTAGAAGATTGACTGTTTGAGCTCCCCCATAAATGAAACAAATGGGCTAAGCCTGGTATTTAGCTTTCATTGTAAAGCAGTGACCCAACCCCAGAAAGAAACTCCTAATTTAGAACATAATGGTCTATCCGAGTTTGAATGGAGGGAATTCCTCACCCCAAAGCTCAGAGATTGAACTTCAAATTGCAGATCAATAAATTGAGTCTGCAGACAGCACCACAATTAACTTCCCTAAAAGAATTACATCTCACCAACTGTCTATATGCAATTCTGGGAGCGTTGATATTACAGATTTGAGAAAATACAACTTTTCCAATACAACCTAGAGGGTCCAATTGCTCCTACTAGTCCTCAGAGTATCAATAATACACCAAAATTGAACGGCCAAACCTCTCCATGTCATCTAATTACAACAACTACAGGAAAAACTTACAATATACAAGTATATTGACTATTCATAGAGTTGGGATCAACTATATGAATAGTCAATATCCATCCCACTCCTTTTGGACCCATGTCACCTCAATACAAGAAAAACTTACAAAATACCAAAAGGGGACAATTACCAGCATTCAAGCCAAGCAAAAGGCAAAAAATACAAAAAAAGAAATACAGACAAACAACAACAGGGTCTTCAGGCATAAAAGTAGCAACAAATCAAAGCAAAGACCAAACAATCAACAACCCATACACAAGCACTCTTTAAAATTTAAATAGCAACGATCCACTTTTGTTATCCAAGTTACTATCCCACAGTCAGGGGTGAATGTACAATTAAAGCTACCAAAACAATTAGCTTTGGCTCAGACCCTATACATGTGTTAGAAAATCTACTGTACAAATATTAAATTTAAAACCTACTGTACAAATATAAAATTTAAAATCTACTGTACAAATATTAAATTTTGAACCCAGTAACTCCAACGGTCAGTGGCATTCCAAAACCATGAGTTAAAAGTACTGGATCCGCCTGTGCGTCCGAAAGTTATCTGATGACACGATCTTCCGGCTTAATCGTACGGCTACAATTAGTAATTCTGACAATTTTACAGATGTAACTATACATACACGATGTAGAAGAATTATTATACCTTGGTATCAAGCATAACGGCACAGAGTATACCGGTATTCTCCATAGCCTGACGGAGATTATCAATAGTCTCCTGATGATAGTCGTGAGATCCATGAGAAAAGTTGAATCGGGCGACGTTCATGCCTGCCCGTAGAAGCTTCTCGATCATCGGCACCGATCGAGATGCTGGGCCCAAAGTACATACTATCTTCGTCTTTGGCCTCTTCACCGTACAAACATTCACTCCATTGTTGCTGTTCTCAATCGCCATAGCAGAGAATTTTAGTTTTTTCAACAAAAAGAGGGAACTGAATGAGGAGACTTTTGTAGAGTGACCTCTTTTGATAAATTAATTATGAATAAAAAATAGGGTTAATAGGTCTATGGTGGGGGGGGAGAGAAGGAATAGGTCTAAGAAGTGTTGCGTTGTCCAAACGAAGGCGAGATCTTGGAGAAATATATAAGAAAACGGAAAACCTACGGACTTGACGTGATGTTGAAATTTTCTTTGGTCTGTTTTATTTTTTTCTCTTTGGTTTCTCTCAATCTATGTTTTTTGGTAATTAAAGTGTTAATTAATAATTGTAGGGACCATATTCTTGGGACACAAGGTATTTCTTTTTCCTTTTTCCGTCTTTTTATATTGGGGAGCAGAGCATGTGGCTCTTTTATTCTTGTTCTTGTTCGAACTTCTTTAACTCTTCTTCCCTTCTATGGCTCGATTTCCAATTCCATTTGTCTTGTGTAACAAGTTACTTTCGATAAAGGTCTTCCTTTTATTTTATTTTATTTGTTTTAATTTGATTTGTCAGAAATTTTATTAATTAATATACTTTTAAATTATTATTGTTAAGTTAAATGTGTGTATAATCAGAGGCGGAGCTACAATTTTAATTTTATAAGTTCTGAATTTTAAAAACGAGGATTTAAAGTGTTAATAATTGGATTCAAAATTTAATATTTGAGCAAAAACTATTGGGTTTGACCGAACCCGTTGCCGAACACATGTGTACAACATTTCAAAAATATAATATAAATTTTATGGTCTAATAGAGATCCTTGATGATAGCAGTCTGAGGTCACTGTTGAGTTGAGCATTAGAAGACATAGAGGTTATTTTTGCTCGGTCCTGTCTCTAAAGTCCATAGAGAAGCGACTTAGTACTTGTTGCTTTTTGGTTAAATATATCTTTTTTACCAAAAAAAATTATTAAGAGTAAAAGAAAATCTTGAAATTAATAGCTTACTATAGAAAGGTAATATTTCTTTTTTAAAATAAATTAAATAGTAAAGGAAGGCATAAACGAAAGTAATAGTAGTCAATATAATTTCATGAGCAGTATTTTATCCGTCTTATTTATGTAATATTATTATTAAAAAATTAAATATGTATTTATCATTACTTTTCTAAAATTTTAAATTATTAATTAATATGATTGCATTATTTTTTATACGATTTTTAAATATATAAATTTAATCCTAAAACATTTAAAAAATTTGTGCCTGAATTCATGCTGAAAATCAAGTAGCTTAATTCTCATACTTTAAACTATACCATATTAAAAGAAAAAAGGAATAACTCTAGGTTTTTCGAATAGGGTAACAAGGTGTTTAAAATAACAAAAATCATATCAGTATCCTTTTGGACAATATTTTTGTTTGAAATCGAAAAAAGTACTAAAGTTAGATTGACGTAACTTTGAATTTTTTTGAAATTGTAAAAATTGAACTTTTGCGAAAATTAAGATTTTACTTGAAAATACATATTAGGATTAGTACTGTTTGACTCAAAAGTTGTTTAACACTTTTCAAGCAAATCAATCAATATAGATGAAGGGGTAAATCATAGTCAACCATAATTAATACTCGATCAAAGAACAGAATCATAAAGACAGAAGAGTCAATTGAAATGACACTTGGGAGGTTTTATTGATTATAGAAATTCGGTCTGCCTCTCCTTGAAGAAGTTCAGGAGATTACAATCAAATTATTTCTTCCTCCCTGGTTGGAGGTGAAATCTCTCTCTCTTTGTATAGGCTCGGTCTCTCTTTCATGGAGTTCTCCCATTATTTCCACTGTTTTTGGATCATCGAGAGTCCGGCCCCTTTAAGGGGTTCTTCTGCCCTCTATTTATAGCCCAGAACTTCTCGTGCTCATCATATTTTATTTGGGCCGGGTCGGGGAGGTGACCTCCCCTCATGGGGAGGCCTCGACCTCGACGCTCATGTCGTAAATAGCAGCGATTAGATGAAGTCGAGTTCGTTGATTACTACTGCAGGGTGGTCGGGACGGGATCATTGCCGCTGTGGTCGTGTGGTCAAATTCTGACCAATACAGTTAGTCCCTCCGTTCGTCGGGGTCGTATCTTACCGACCTCGGCGGACGGATAATGTTTGCGACGTAATCGTGGAGGGAGTCAGATTCGCGTATTTTTCTTTGGTCGCGTTATAAATTTCGAAACTACCCGTATGTGTCTTTCTAATACTCTTATGCCGTCACGACGGTTTCGAAACCGAAGAGCCGGTTGATAAACGAAACGTAGCTTTGTACAAGCAGTCACAGTGGCGCACGTTCCCGAGAAGCTGAATCGTTTCATGCCCGGCCAGGTTCTGGCGGCGACCGTTGGTTTTTGTGCCCTGGAGAATCTGTGTCTTATAAATTAAAGGGGTTTGTCACTTATTTCTCACACTTCATCGCTCATCTTCGAGAGAATTCCCAGAATATCTCCCTTTCTATTAGTTTGAACTCTTCCTGACTCCTTTGCTCGCAGCAATCTTTTAGCTTTCTCGCTTCTTCCTCAAAGTTCCTTCCTCATTTTTTGTGAGTTAAAGATGACAGGAACTTCTTCTCACGATAATCTTCCGGCTATCTCTCTGGCGGTCGGGGACCCTGCTCCGGCAAATGGAGACGTAGATCCGATGGAGTGCAAAGATGTTCCTTCAGTAGAGGAAATTTTATCCCGCCCGGGGAAGGCAGTGGTGGATTTCAGCGCCGATGGTGGTGCGGAGCAGGTAAATATTCCTCCCCTTATAGGGGAGATCGGAATAGCGGATTTAAGGGCACGATGGGGTATTCCTGGTTATGTCGGGATGGTACCGGCAAAGAGAGAAGATAGGGTCCAGATCGACCTTCCCGGGTTCTGCTCGTTCTATGATTACCCCTTCCTAGTGGGGTACACACTTCCGCTTCTAATGTTGGTGGTCGACTTCTGCCGCTATTATGAGGTGTGTCCTGCCCAACTCTCTCCTTACCTGTACAAGCTGTTCCTCATGTTTATCAGGTACGCGGAGCTAGCCGGTCGGGAGATCACTCTGAGACACGTGCTCAGCCTGTTCGCTCCCCAAAAGATTTGCGGCACTATGATCCACGCACGTCCCCGAAGGTCAAAAGGTTTAGTGGTCAAGATGGACGACAAGACCAATCGTCGTTTTTTTGATAACTTTTTCTATGTGCGGACCGAGCACCTTGTAGCGGATCCAACTGGGTTTCCAGAAGTGTGGAATTTTGCCCGTAAGTCTTCGTCCTTGATTAGTGGAGTACCCACTTTGGCCTCGCTTTCTTTATATCTCATGTTGTAAATATTGATCTATTTCGATGCTTTGCAGCCGAGAAGTTACCCCCGCCTCCTCTGGAGGGGATTCGAGAATGGGTCGAGGCCATTCTTCCCCATACAGCGGGAGTTCGCACATGGTCGACGTTTCATATGAGGTTCGGACGTAGGCCTCTTGCAGGTGAGATAGCGCCCTTGTTTTCTACCCGTTCCTTTTTGTTTCGATCTTACCTTTCGAGTATTGCTTGCCGTGGCCAGGGAGAGCTCGCAGAGTCAGAGCTCCTCAGTTAGCTTTCCGTCGGCCGGCCGCGTCCGCTCGTATCAGTGCAGTACCTGCAGCCCGTCCTTCGTCGAGGGCGGCGTCGGTAGAATCTGTGGCTTTGGCCGCTCCGACCCGGACTATATCTTCGGAGGAGGGTCGATCTGGTACCGTCCGTCCTCAGAACGACTCGCCATCGACCGGGGAGGAGGAAGGGCCGTCGAAGAGACGGAGGGTAGGGTTTGAGATGGCTCATCCAATAGTGATCAACTTGGATTCACCCCCAGCGAAGCCAGAGGAAGGTGTCGTTGCAGCGTCTACCGCTGAGGGGGAGCGGGTGGTCGGAGCCGCTCCCACCAGTCAGAGCCAGAAAAATCCCGCTGCTGTAGCGACCCGATCAGGAGTTCCCGCTGCTGATGACGCAGGACATCTCGCTGTAGCAGAGAATCGGACCCCTGACGCTGCCGTCGTGACCTCGAGTGTGCCGTTATCGTCCTCGGCAGGTCGCGCCACACCACCGGCAGCGGAGAGGGGAAAGAGTGTAATGGTCGATGAATACGAGTCCGAGTCTGACTTGGACCCTGATGATGTTCGGATGTTCGAGGAGGGCATTACTCACTCGGTGGTTCATGCGGAGGGGTCGGCCCGTTTCGTCGAGATCCCCGCTGACGTGAACCTGTTGACTCAAGGAGGTAACTTGGTACCACAATTCAGCTTGCTGTGTTCTGAGGCCGAGAACGAGTCCCTGAGGAATGTTTCGGATGTTGAAGTGATGGACGAGGTGGCTGTGATGGGCTTACGGGTATGTTATATCTGACTTCGATTTATTTCTCCTTTGTTGCAGAATGAGCATTAGTTTGACTGCTTTCTTGTTTTGCAGACGTACATGTTGGAGGTAGAGAATATTCGCAGGGCCAACGTCCGGTCGAGGATCTTCATACAGATGCTGGGAAAGTATCGTCGCTATCGCGATAGATGCCGTGAGTTGCATGAACGGTTAAGGAATGATCCCCGCAACCGGGCTTTGGGCGAGGAATTAGAGAAGAGGGACCAGGAGCTAGTGCAGGCGCTCCGCAGCAGGAGCGAACTTGAAGAGCAAATCCGCCTCAAGGACGAGGAGCTCGAGGTGGGCAAAGGGGTCGCTGCGGAATGTGAGCACCTGCAGGGCAAGTTACGAGCAATGCAGTTGGAACTGGAGCAGAGCCAGGCCAGAGCCGCGGAGGTGGATGCTGAATGGAGAGGGAAGCTAACTGCACTGGAAAGCAAGGTACGGCCGACGTTGGTAGGCGCAGGGAGAGGGAAGCGTTGGATGCTTCGACGAGGGCAGCAGCCTTAGAGGCGGTAGTTCGTGTGCATGAGTCCGAGCAAGAATCGGAGAGGTCTACTGCGGCCCTTAGGGAGGAGAGGCTCGAGGAGCGGATTAGTGCGATTGATCAGGAGGCCTTAGCCTTGTCGGATCGAGTTGCGGCCTTGGAGGAGGAGAATCGACAGCTGAGGGCCCAGGCTGGATCATCCCGTGCTGCTGTTCCCTGCCAGGCTCGTGAACTTTGGGCCTACGCCGAAGCTCAACGTGACATTTTCAAGAACTTGTGGGAAGCGGGCACCGTGACTGAGGCAGCTTTCGCGAAGGCACGCCAGAAGGCTCGTGAGGCTCGAGCCAACTGTGGATATGATGTGGCGACACTCAAAGCTGATGGGGATGCTAGTGGTGATGATGATAACGACGGTGTTGGCGCCGAGTGAGAGAAAATTGTGTTTTGTTGTTTGTTGTCTTTTTTTTTTATTTCGTATGCCGATGGGTGTTTGTTTGTTCCTTGTTGTCTTCTTCCCCTCTCCTTTTTTATTTTTGTTGGCTGGCCTGGACCGGATGTAAGCGGCAATAGCCCACATTTCTGACTTCATGAATAAAGAATTCTTCTTCGCTTCTTGCTTTACATTTTAGTTCCCTGTTGATTTACGATCTGGTCGCGGGGTGAGGGCTCGTCAGACGAGTCCCCGTTCCCCTTATGTGATGAAAGTTTCTGGTGGTGGGTTTCATTACAGACTTTTCGAGAGGATAGCTCGTCTCAGTTCGAGCGAGGTCGAACCTGTCGCTCTTTGATGGTATTCAGGCACTTAGCTTGAATCCCAGTTCGAGCGAGGTCGAACTATCAAACTTTGATGGCGAAGGCACTTAGCCTGAGTCCCGGTTCGAGCGAGGTCGAACTATCAAACTTTGATGGCGAAGGCGCTTAACATGAGTCCCAGTTCGAGCGAGGTCGAACTGTCAAACTTTGATGGCGAAGGCACTTAGCCTGAGTCCCAGTTCGAGCGAGGTCGAACTGTCAAACTTTGATGGCGAAGGCACTTAGCCTGAGTCCCAATTCGAGCGAGCTCGAATTGTCAAACTCTGATAGCGAATGCACTTAGCCTGAATCCCAGTTCGAGCGAGGTCGAATTGTCAAACTTTGATAGCGAAGGCACTTAGCCTGAGTCCCAGTTCGAGCGAGGTCGAACTGTCAAACTTTAACGGCGAAGGCACTTAGCCTGAGTCCCAGTTCGAGCGAGGTCGAACTGTCAAACTTTGATGGCAAAGGCACTTATCCTGAGTCCCAGTTCGAGCGAGGTCGAACTGTCAAACTTTGATGGCGAAGGCACTTAGCCTGGTTCTGTTGTTTACATTGATGGTTCAACGCCTCGGGCGTTAAGTGTCGGCTCTGTTTTGGCCTGTGGTTGTATGTTGTACCCGTGTTATGATTGTTCGCCTGACCGTGGCATTCAGGTTGCTTCGAGTTGATTTTCGATTCCCCGTTTGAAATACCTCTGCGGCAGTTTCCGGCGTGACACAATATGGTGGATGAGGGGGGGATGCTCCATTCTTCTGCACGACGATCAGGAGGAGAAGGGGACGCTTTGCGTCACTTCTTTCCTCGCTCGGGTTGCTCGAGGTCAACAGGGCGGAAGATTTCTAGCTCCCGTTGGCGCATTTGATTCTTGTTTTTTTTGTTTGATGCGCCTCCATTGACTCTGGTTTGTGTCGAATTTTCTTCTTGGTGTTTCTTTTTCTTCGATCCAGGAAGAACTAAGTATTTTCACTAGGAAATCTCCACAGACGGCGCCAAATTGTTTGACGCAAAAGTTGTTACACTTTTTAAGCAAATCAATTAATATAGATGAAGGGGTAAATTATAGTCAACCATAATTAATACTGGATCGAAGAACATAATCATAAAAATAGAAGAGTAAATCGAAATGACACTTGGGAGGTTTTATTGATTATAGAAATTTGGCCTGCCTCTCCTTGAAGAGGTTCAGGAGATTACAATCAAATTATCTCTTCCTCCGTAGTTGAAGATGGAATCTCTCTCTTTTTGTATAGGCCCAGTCTCTCTTTCATGGAGTTCTCCCATTATTCCCCCTGTTTGTGGATCATTGAGAGCCCAGCCCCCTTTAAGAGGTTCTTCTGCCCTCTATTTATAGTCGAGAACTTCTCGTGCTTATCATACTTTATTTGGGCCGGGTCGGGGAGGTGACCTCCCCTCATGGAGAGGCCTCGACCTCGACAGTTATATCGTAAATAGCAGTGATTAGATGAAGTCGAGTTCGTTGATTACGTACTGCATGATGGTTGGGACGGGATCATTGTCGCCGTGGTCGTGTGGTCAGATTCTGACCAATACAAATACAACTACTTTTATATAAGAATTTCCCAAGGACTGGTAGTATAAATCATGAGCGTCTAAGATTTAGATTCCTTTATAAAACTGAATTGAAGTAATTACAACTTCTATTTGAAATGTACATGAACAGAATTCGAATCTAATGCTACCAAGAACTAGTGATAGCTATAACTAGAACGCAGGTACATCTTCCGATCCAACTCCCGCCGTACACAGTCACATCATCATCCAACATCTGCACGCAAGGTGCAGAAGTGTGGTATGAGTACAACCGACCCCATGTACTATATAAGTAACAAACCTAACCTTAGGTTGAAAGTAGTAACGAGCTGGGACAAGGGCTAGAGTCCAACTCCAATAATCAGCAACAGTCATAACAATAATAATGAAATTGTACATGAAAATAACTCTGAGGTAAGACGTTCAACTCGTTCACAATTACGAAAAGATAGGCATTCTTTTCAAGTAAAACAATAAATCCCAAATCTTTCACTGAAAATACCAAAAGCATATGAGTAAGTTTGAAAACTCTGATTTTCCCAAAAAACTTTCAACAATAAATAAGAGGTTTCATTTTTTTCAGATAGCATGAGGAAATGTACATCTCTATGCTTACATGTCGATAAGAGGTGATATCATGAATGTCACCTAAACCGGGTGGTGTGAGGAAATGCATCTCTATGCATGTATCTCAAGTACACATGTCAAATGCAATGCATCTCAATGATGAACTCGTGTATTCATACTCTCAGAGTACTCAATCTAACTGTCTCGTATTCTCACTCATCATGCTCAATACTCAGCACACTCAGTCATTCAGTACCGTACAGAGGAGATCCGACCCAAATGCAAATAAACCAAGGTAGATCCAGCCCAAGGTGCAAATAAACCAGGACAGATCCATCCCAATGCAAATGAACCAAAATACAAATAAACCAGGGCAGATCCAGCCCAATGCAAATGAACCAGAGCAGATCCAGCCCAAACGTAAATGATTGCTAGCAATCGCGCTCACTGCGGATAGGCAGACTCCGGAGGGGCCGATCCAGCCCAAGAGCTATAATAAGCCAAATCCTGTCATGAATCCATAAAGCATGTTGCGCGTGTAGCCCAATCCCATAAATAACACTAACAACAGGCCCTCGGCCTCACTCAATCATCAATCTCTCCAGTCTCTCGGGCTCCAACACTCGTGCTAAGCATCCCTAATCAATTATAAGAGATGTGACAATATACGATAATAGAGACTGAGATATGATATGAAATAATGAATGTGACTAAGTACATAACTACAATTAAGCAAATAACTCAATAGCAAAGAACGATCAATATGGGTCCAATAGTACCAACATATAGCATAAACAAGGTTTCTAGCATGAATTACAGCTCAAATGGTCTAACACATAGAGTACAGTAAAAATATTCAGATAAGATGGCTATACAGTTCCATGAAATTGACTAAATCACAATTCACACGGTGTGCGCTCACATGCCTGTCACCTAGCATGCGCCCATCAATCATATAACACGTAACACAAGTTCCATACCCTCAGCGCCAAGTTTAGAAGTGTTACTTACCTCGAATAAGCCAAATCCAATACCGATCAAGCCAAATGATGCTCCAAAAATGGCATCCTGCGCGTACAGACCTATGAACGGCTCGAAACTAGCCAAAAGCAAATCAAATACATCAAATAATGCCTAAGAAACTATTCCAAATGATAAAGGTTGAATCCTTAATTCAAAAGCCCGAAACCGACCAAAACATCAAACCCAGGCCTGCGCATCGGAACCCGACAAAACTTATAAAATCCGACAACCCATTCAATTACGAGTCCAACCATACTAGTTTCACCCAAATCCTACTCTAAATCGATGTTCAAAACTCAAAAACTCACTCTATGAAACTTTAGGCTAAAATCCCCAATTTCTCTTTACAATTCATAATTCAAATGCCAAAAATCAAAGATAGATTCATGAAATATAATCAAAAGAAAATAGAGAACACTTACCCCAAACCACGTGGTGAAAATCACTTCAAAAATCGCTTCAATCCGAGCCCCAAAACTCAAAATATGATAAAAGAACCAAAACCTCGATTTATAGGTTGTGCCCAGCAGTTATCGCATTTGCAAACCAAATTTCCGCTTCTGCAGACATGCACATGTGGACCAAACTTCGCTTCTACGAAAACCAAATTCACCAGCCATCACTTCTGCGGAACATCACTTCGTACATGCGCCCCCGCAGATGCGGCTCTGCTATCGCACATGCGCCATACCTCGCCCCTGCGGCCCAAGGAACCGCTTCTGCTCTTTCGCAGATGCGGCCCATCTCTCACATATGCGGAGCCCTTCTCCCAATTCCAATTCTTCTCATGCGACCCTTTTTCCATATTTGCGGCTCCACACTTGCGCCCATAATTCCGCAGGTGTGGTGACACCAGATCTAGTAGCCTCTGCACTTTGGAACATGCGATAAAATAATCTGAACTTCGTCTGAAGCTCACCCGAGCCCCTCGGAACCCCGTCCAAATATACCAACAAGTCCCATAACATAACACAGACCTACTTGAGGCCTCAAATCACGCATAACAACATAGAATCGACGAATCACACCTCAAATCAAACTTAATGAACTTTTGAACTTTCAACTTTCAAAACGCGCGCCGAAACATATCAAATCAACTCGGAATAAACTCAAATTTTGCACACAAGTACCAAATGACATATCAAAGCTATTCCTATTCCCGAAACCACAATTCGAATCCGATATCCTCAACGTCAACTTCCGATCAAACTTATGAACTTTCCAAACCTTCAAGTTTCCAACTTTCGCCAATTAGTGCCGAATCGCTCTAGAAATATCCAATTGCAAATCCGGGCATATGCTCGATTCCAAAATCACCATCCGTACCTAACGAAACCATCAAAACGTGGTTCCGGGGTCAAATTCACTAAAGTTAAACTTGGTCAACTCTTTCAACTTAAAGCTTCAATGATGATATTCGTTCTTCCAAATCGATTTTGAATAACCTGAAAACAAGAACCGACGATTCGCACAAGTCATAATAGATCATACGGAGCTGCTCACGCCCTCAAACTACCGAACGAAGTTCAAATGCTCAATACGATCGGTCAGATCATTACATCCTCCCCACTTAAACATACGTTCGTCCTCGAACGTGCCGAGAATCGTTCCAACGCCATCAAACTGACGTAAAATCTTACCATGCACATACCCAAGGGTGATCCCACGTGACCTTAATCCATATAAGCCTGACGACACAACCTAACTGAAGATACTTAATTCACCTTAGCCCATAAACCTTAGAATCCAATTTTCAACATCCAAAATTTCTCTAAGACCCGAATCTCGTATCTACACATTGTATAAGCTTGAACAAGCTGTATCAAGCCATAATCGTAATCCAAGACACAATCACATGATATTCCACATAACTCGAATACCCATAGCAATAGCTTACGATCACAGTAGCTGCTCAAGACAACCAAATACCGATAATAAACCTCATACCAAACAAAACTCTATTCTATTACCTTTTATACATTGCCGATGATGAATGAAACACGCAGAAACTTATAACCACTTATCAGATCACAAGTCGTGGAGCTCCCTCTCATTCAACAAGAAATATAGCCAAATTTCTAAGACGACTCCTGATATTATCCTTCCAAATATACCGCAATCAAATCCGATAGCACCCATTCTAGGTTCAATGACCTCATCTTAGCAAATACAGCCTCCGTACTGACATGTAACACCAATACAACCTTAAGCTACAAATCGTGCAATCAGTGCACCAATACGCAATAGTTCAAGTGGGCTCAAACATAGAAAATTGCTCAAAGGAGAGAACCGCCCCGCACGACCACAATGCTACGAACACGTCATAAATAGTAGAACTAAGACACACGAATCTAACACCATATTTGATCCTAACTCCATCGCCCGAATGTCTAACACATCTCTCATACACGATCATCCCATGAGGAATACTTTTAAAATTCTTCCACGCCAGATAGCAAAAATCTGAATCAACTAGGCGAGTATCGCAATACCAATGAAGCATCCACAGTGCGCCTTCGGAAATTCGCACCCTTCTCAGGAATTATCAAGTAGTAATAACATTCATCTAAATATCTGAAATTGTCCATGTTGTTCAAAATTCATGACCTTCCCTCCAAACCCGTACAGTAACCTTGCACATGCAAATCTCAACCCCACACAACATACCGCATCTATCATGCCATCATATGAAAAGTAGGAGAATCTCATAATCAACTCTATGTCCAGCGGAATACATACCCGATCAGTAAGAAACCTTCCATTTGATCCCATCCAGGAGAAAATCACAATGCGCAACATGCACCTCGCGCTGGTTGGAAATATCCATCTTAAACCGAGGTAAAAACTGTTGAGAACCCTTTTGCGCCTAATGAAGTCATCAGAACTTTATATCTCTAACTCAACCAAGCCGCGAAGGTCACCAAACCCAAGATTATTTCCACCGTAGACTCTCACCACATCATATGTACCCAAGGAACCGGTCATACCCATTATCGTACCAACCTATTACCAAGTTGTCCTATTTCTCCGAGTTCCTTCCGAATTACCCTCAAGTTGACACTCCTCCTCGACATAGTTCCGTGATCCTTAACCAAAACTCACCCCACAAGATCCTAGAATAAAATTACTCCGCCCTAAGGCCATAAGCTGCTATATTCCCTCTTAAGCACCCCAAAAGTACCACAACCGAGAGACCCACCTTGAAGAGACCTTATGTGAATCCAAAGTCATTTCCTTCACCTTCATGATGCTAAAATGTAGAATCCATAGTGATATAGAAATTCCAGAAGTCTCAATACCATCTAACTTAAATCTCAGATTCTAGCCATATACAAATCTGCAAAATTCTCAATTGCTACATATAAATCTTGAGTCCATTAGAACCTTCCCGAGGGTCATCCACTCTGCTCAAATCTCAACTGCAATGACCAAAAGGGCCAAACGACCTGTTCCCCATTAGTACACCACACCCAAAGAAGTAATCCACCCTTTAGGAAACCGAGCAATTCCTACTCCACGCGCACTACATCGTTCATAAATAACAACTCAATCAACCCATGATTCCCATATACCCATAAAGTGTAACATAACCCCTATCCGGAAATTCCTTTACTCGATTCATCCTTGATCTCAACCTCTGCAAGTCATATCTGATTCACAAGTATACCTCAAACCGAAACCAGCAAAACACATAACCATTCAATCAAATCGGTTATAACAGACTCCCCTATTTGACTCAAAGACATAGATCAAAGCACTCGATAACTCGCAACACCCATGATGTATTACTACCATAATACTGCAAGGAGATTCAACTAAATCCTTCATAAGTTTACATAACACAAACCGTATAGTACCTCAAATCATCCACTAAGCTCGCATACATCCACGTGACGGTCAGGTCAACTATTACAACCGAACCAAACTCAAATCGCACAAACATAACCCACTGGTAGAAAAGAAAGCCTCCATACAACATCATAAGGATCACACATCCGTAGATTCCCCTGCAGGTGATAAGCCACCTGCTTAGCTTCAAACTGACATAACCTTTCAAAGCCACAACTACTACGCCATCACTTAATCTTCCTGAGTCTGAACTCACCACAAGACATGAAAATATACTTTGTTCCACAATTAAACAACATGAAAAAGCTTTCAACACACTCATAACTCGAGACTATACGTCACATCATGATAGAAATCAAGCACCCAATACTCCTTATCACATCCCAAGCAAACTCTTCTCATCACGTTCAAACCATCTGAACACATCTCGCAATCACGTCATGCTCATCATATAGCCATCTAGCCATTCATCGAGCCATAAATTCCATTCATAGGGACACTACCAGACATATAAGACCAAAAGCACATGCCCACACAATCAAAATTCCCATGCACAAGCTACTGTCAAAACCCAACCTCAAGTCCTCTAGACCGGCCCATCATCAGCACACAAAAATCACATTTTGCACCTCATCCATGGAATCACAAGCCGTTGATACACAACTGATACTGAGCGCTCATATGCGCATACGAATGGGTTGAAAGAATTCAAAGAGTTACGCTTCAAGCTGAATCAATGCCTCACGATAAGGAAATAAGGATGGGAGATTTATCCTAAATGCCATGTAGCCACTCGAAGATAGGTATGGACATCATCAAACCGATCCGTAAGACTCTACTAGATGCTCATGACTTGTAGAACCTATGAACCTAGAGCTCTAATACCTGATCCTTCCAAATCCCCTCCCCCAGAGATAGATCCGGTTATCCTCGGCTTTTGCAACAAATACCAGGTGACGCTCGGTCAAATCTATCCCTATTTATTTAGGATAGTCTTGATGCTCAGCCATTTCACCGATAAGGTTGTGGGCGAGACCTTTACCCTCAACCATTTGATTATGATGTACAGTCCCCGGTTCTATCGAGGCTTGATTAGGCTTCGTCACCGATCCAAAAAATCATTTTTCTTGAGCACCGACGAGGACAAAGATCGAGGATGGATGAGTAGGTTCGTCCTGGTTAAAACCTCGGACATCATAGAGAAGTGGAATACAAGGCGTAAGATTTTTTCCTTCGGACATGTTTTGTGATCTTCTTTCCTTTCTTCCGAAAGATGACCTCTTTTTGGTTTCCGCAGCTGTCTCTTTGTATCCTGAAGAGGTCTCGGACCTGCCGAGGTGGATCGAGCGACTGGATACCAAGTTCCCACATCTTGCCCGATCTTGGGCCGACCTGGCTAAGGATCGGTGGGTGGCCAAGAACCATGGTAAAGTTTTCTTTGCCACCTATGTTTTAGCCTTGTGTTTTGTCCCTGTACATTTTGTGCTGATATGTTCTGGTAATTACCCTTGTGCAGGTCTTGGCGAGAATATGCTGATGAGGTTGCCCCCTGGTGGCGAGACGGAGACCTCGGAGCCCGCCAAGGGTAAGAAAAGAAAAGGAAAGGAGGCTGCCGATCCTCCTACGTCAATGAAATCTAAGTCACGCAGGCCTCGAACCGCCATCAGGGCCTCAGCTTCAGTTTCCGAGGCTAGCCTCAGCACTGGGGACGAAGATAGCGATGAAATTGAATGCCGCTTGGAACGGAAAACTAGATCGGGCACTGGAGTCTCGCAGATGCCTCGGCCGGAGGCCACAAAATCAGGGACGGCCGACTCAGATCGGTCCAGTGTGGCGAAGGTCATCGAGGAGGGCGCCGAGGTGATTCTGGATCCCGAGGTCGGATGTAGTGCAGTTCCCGCTGGGGGGACCGTTGCTTGCGATCCTGAAGGGTCTTGATTCGGAGCTTTCCCGAGGATGGAGTTGCCCTTCGAGGGCATCGATGCCCTGGGCGATTACAGGACGGGCTTTCGGTTCTCGTCAGGGGAGATAAGGGACGCTCAGAATCTGAACACCGCCAAAGCGGAGAATCCCCTCAAAGGGGGAGGCACGTTCGGCAACATTCTTGATGATGTTAGCGACAACTTTGGTCTCGACGCCCCTAGCGCCGTTAAGGCGGCGGAAAGATTCCTTCGGCAAGTGATAGCCGTTTCTTGTATATTTCCTTTAGTCTCGAGAATTACTCTTTGTTCTTGTATCTCTTTCGCCATGCCGCAGTGTAAGGAGATGTATGATCACGCCCTATCCAGGCATCATGAGGAGCTTTCGTGCAGTGAAAAGGAGCTTCAAAGGCTCGCCTTGGGACTGCGAGAGTGGGAGGCATATTCCGCCCGAAAGGAGAAAGAGTTAGGCGAGCTTCGGGCTACTTTAGAGGAAGCGCTCCGGCAGCAGGCTGGTCTTGTTGAGTAGGTACTTTGTCTTGCACGGACCCAACCTTTGCTTCCACGGTTCGACAACGACTGGCTTATCTTTCTTTTTGTAGGTCGAGCAAAATGACTCGCAGATTGGGCGACTGAATGTGTAGATCCTCGGGCTGAGGAAATAATACGAGGTAGTGACCTCGGAGTTGGCATCGACTCATGATCTTCTCAAAGATGCTCGAAATGAGATTGTTGCGCTGGTTGCGGACAAGTTCGAGATTGAAGAAAATGTTGCTACTTATCTGAAGGACGCAGTCACGGCGAATCAAATAGCTCGTGACGTATCGATAAAGGCCGAGCAGAAATTGGCTCGGGCCACCGAACATGCTAGGGCGAATGCGATGAGAGAATCCTTGGAGGAGGTCGAGCCCGGAGGCGCCGACCTATCAATCGAAATTGAGGAGGCCCGAAAGCTGGAGAGAAAGTTGGCGCTCTTGATCGCCCCAGATGAGGATGCTGGAGATGGTACAGAAGATAGTGGCGACGAAGTGTTGGCCTTGTGTTCTTTGCTTTTTTTTTTGTATATACGTATTCTTGGGAGAATGAGAGTTTTGTAAAGACGCCCCTTGTATATATATTTTTGGCAACACAAAAGGGGTTTTTTTCCAGTTCCGAACTTCTCCAATCTTTATATTTCGTCGCTCATGTGGAGTTATCCTTTGAATTTTAACATTGGCTCTTTGGAGCCCACACTTGGAGCGGTCGAGACGCTTGAGGTCTCAATACCTCTCGGATCTCGCAGGATGTCAGCGCTCGTGCAACCCGGTAAAGGGTCTAACCAGTAGATTTCCTAAGAAAAGGGTGACGTTAACATGGCCAGAATTAATTAGCCCTCTGGGTAGGCGAGCAGTCGCTGCTTTGCCCCTTTATATTCATCTATCTGCTTCTCAAGTGGAGATTCTGCTATTTTGAGTAACTATTTCTTCTATATAACTTGGTTCTTTGTGGTAATTTTTCCGTCATTTCGACCCAAAATCTTTGTCCAAATCTATACCCCCCCTCCGTTTATTTTATCGTATCCATGACTGTTGTGTCGACATCCGCTCATCAAGGAGAGGGGAGTTCCGCTTCTGTCCCGCGTCCGGTCGGTGGTACGCCACCGGTACCCGGCGTGCGGGCCTCGAGGAAAGATTTTGCGTTGGAGACCCCCCAGCATTCAAGGACATCGGGAGCATGCATCAAGGTTCATCTCATCAGTAGGGGAGGAACACCTCGAAATGATCAGAAAAGACTGCGGATGGGGAGAAGTTGTGGTACTACAAGTACCTTCTTCTGAGGAGAGCATCATGACCTATGTTGAAGGGTTTTTGAGCATGTATACGCATACCTTTGCGTCGGGTCCCCCCGACCGGGTCGTGCTTGAGTTCTGTCAGAGATACCGGGTTACCTTGGCATAGGTTCACCCGTCCCTTTGGAAGATAGTGCAGACGATAAGGTACTTTGCAGATAAGGTCGGGCTCAAATTCACCCTCGGCCATCTTGTGAGGCTATACCGGCCGCTGCGATATCGCGGTTTGATTGCTCTGCAGCATCGATCCTCCCAGTCTCCCACCACTGACGGTGAGGACAATGACCAGGGATGGAAGAGTCAGTTCGTTCGAGCTCGAACGATCGATATCATTCCTGGAGAGTTTTTGCCTTTCCCTAAGAAATGGAATTCCACACGTAAGTGTCATATCTCTATTTCTATCGCTTTGACCGGAGAAGGGCTTCATGATGATATTATTCTGTCGCATATTTTTCTGTCGCATGATATTTTTTTTGTATTTCTATCGCTTTGACCGGAGCGGCCCTAATTTGGCCGAATGGTCTCGTAAGCTTGCAGCTTGCTCAACCCATGATAGGTGCAGGTGGTGAGACCTGTCCAAGGGGAGATGGGAGGCAAAACATCATGGTTGGCGCTTTGTGGCTTATTTCCCCAAAGTGGTACTCTCCTTTTTGGCATACTAACTTGGCCGTCGTAGGTATTGGAGATTTTTCCAAGGTGAGGTCGTGCCCACTGGGGGAGTAGGAGAGATTGTGAACCACTGATTCGAGGGTCGTTGAAAAACAGAAAGGGTATCCGGGAAGTGAGGAGGCCCGCAGCGAGGCGAGTCCTTTTTAGCAGCTCAAAAGAGGCGGTTCGAGCGATTGTCCCCCGAAGCACCTTTGGAGACTTCCATTTTCGGGAAAACATTCCCCGTTCCTGCTGAAGGTACTTCAGGGGGCGAAGAGCGCGTGGTTCCCCCTTCTGTCCATACCCAAGGTGCTTCGGGGGGCACTAAGCCACCGGACATTAGCTTGGCCTTTGGCGAGGCTCAGCGGCTTGGCTTTATGGTAAGCTTTGGGAGCTGTCGTAGGGTTATTCCAATCTCATACTCTCCCTTTCTCACTGAATTTCTTTTGTAGGCCTTCGACAGGCTTAAGTCCGAGCTGCTCCGCTATGAGGCTGAGTTGCGGAGAGTTTCGGATAGGGAGAAATCCCTTAGGCTCGTTTGTGCAAGAAAGGAGAGCGAGCTGGTATTCTTGCAATGTGAGGCGGATCGGGGCCGGGGCCGCGAGAACCGCCTCGTAAAACAGGTATCTTGCAATTCATGTTGACGTATGTTCCTCCTTTATCCTCGGAGATTAATGTTTTGATATCCTAGTTGGAGAGCAAGACGGAGGAGACGGAACGACTTTGGGGCAAAGTTGGCCGGGCCGAACGTTAGTTCAACTAGCTACAGGCTCGTGCGGATGCCCAAGTCTCGGCCAAGGAGAGTGCTTTGGCTAAGGTTTCCGCCCTTGAGGTGCAGATTTGGGATGCTCGTGCAAATGACTATGTGCGAGCAAATATGATAGCGAGCTCGAGTCTGGGCTTTCGAAGGCGAGGACAGAGGTGGTAAATGTTCGGGCCAAAGCTGTAATGAGCGGCACTAGGGCGGACACAGAAAATGGCGGCCTATATGAAGAGTGTTGCCTTTGCCAGAGACGAACTAAGGAGAACTCTTGACCGTGCGAGCAGTAGCAAAGAGTATGCGAGGTGAAAATCTCGAAGGGAAACTCATGAGGAAATTCATGCCAGGGGCTTCGATCTTTCGGAAGAGATCGAGCAAGCCAAGGCGGAGGAATTCGATGCCAAGTTCCTTCTGTCCGATGTCGAAGATGGCGAGGACGGGGCTGTCGGACCATAGTCCCGAGAAGGGGATGTTTACTTCTTTGTTTACCCCTATGTACATAGTTTTCATAGTGTGCTGTAAAAACGGAGCCTGTATTTCATCATATATAAAAAACCCTTGCGGCTTTATTTCTTCCGTATCTCTTTCTGTCTCGAATTCAGCCTGGTGATCTCGTCCTCGATTCGGTAGGAATCCTTAGATTCGTGATATCGCCCTAGGGCTCATTACGCTGGCGACAATGGCTCTTATGCCTCTGGTCGAAGTGACCTTTTAGTGTAAGGTAGCATTTGACCTCTTATGCTCTTTTCCCTGGGGCATTTTTAGGTAACTATTTTGGGTTCAGTCTCCGAATCGGGTTAGGACTCGAGCTCATTCGACCCTTATGTTTTCAGATTTGTGTGGGCTGGCGACGATGACTCTTACGCCTTGGGTCGAAGTGACCTTTCATGTGGGCTTTATTTCTCCCTCGTTAAGGACTTTTTGTGAAAATTTTTGCCTGACTCTTCGATGGTTTGAGAAGAACCTCGATTACGAGCCATTTTACGGTGATGATCGAGCACCTCGGGAGGTTTGGCTTGGAGGCTGAGTAGCTCGAAGCCTGTGATTTGGAGCTGACATGGTCAAAGCTCTTTTGCCTATGCCGAGTGTAGCCTGTTTAACCGGTTCTTTTCGAAGTAATTGAAGGCCTGTGATTTTGTAGCGACGGTCGGGCATCCCCGAGTCGCGTTAGTTTGGCTGGTACAGCCTTATCACCTAGTCATTTATGCTTGGCCGGAGCCATTTTTTTTATCCAAATGAAGTATATCGTCTATATCAAGGGTATGCCTTTTATGGGTCTTACAAGTTCGATATATAGCCTAAAATTTTAGATCGGGTATATGCTTTTAGCAAGGTCTTACAGATGTAGTTGCTTCCTTATGTAGGTCTTACGACCTCGGGTTTTGTAATGAATGGTGCTTGGCGACAATTCCCGAGTCGTCGAGGGTGTTCTGGTTCGGGAGTAGTTTACTTGTAAGATTGGTGTTGCCTCATCGAGGTCTTACGACTTTGGCGATTGAAACCATGAGGTCATACCATTTTTGAGATTTTGACGCCAGTCCCTGAGTGTTCGGGACACTTTCGGCCTTGGAGTCATTACGCGATTTTCATGTTGCCTCGTTGAGGGCTTATGAGCTTGGAGTCCCTACTCGAAGGTCGTTCGGAGATTGATTCGTCGACGCTAGTCCCCGAGTGTATGGGACGCTTTGACGGAGGAATCGTTTTTTGCGAAAGTGCTGAGTTTCTTTTGGAATGTGAAATGCTTCGACAAAAGGTATTCTTCGATTACTTGGCAAAACTATACATGTTCTCGCCATTGGGAGCCTAGCTATATGGACACGGCTCGTTCGACCGTTTGGCCCGGTACATCATTTTCCTATTGGGACCCCATTTGGTGTTTCTTGGTTTTTTCGATGAATGGCCTTCCCAGGGGGATTCCCCGCAGTGTTCGAGGTTGATTGAAAAAGAAGCCTTGAATACTTGTTGAGTCTTCCTTAGGTAGCATGTGGATGTTGCCTTTTTAAAAACCCTGCCGATAAAAACCCTTTTCGGGATAAAAACTCGGCCGAAGGAAAAGAGTGCAACGGATGCTTTAAAACCTTAAGGTCTTCGAGCTGGATTAGCGTCTCGACTATTTTGATCGAGCACCTGCATAAGAGTTAGTGCGAAATATAAAATGAAAAAAAGGGGAATGATTATAACTCAGTGGCGATGGCGCTTTTGGACTGGCGTTTGTCCGGCGGATGCGGTATGGTCCTTTATTCGGATACAGCCGAGAGCATGTTTTAAAAGATCGTGTGGATGATATGTTGTGGCTTGTCCACCTTGTTCTTTTTGGTTGTTTCTCTTTCCCGAAACTGGTTTTTGGCTCGATTGCTGAGGAATTCCGGAGGTGACCATTTTCGAGTAACCGGGCCACTTCCTCCCGGAGCTGCCGGCAATCCTCGATCCTATGTCCATGCGTGTTGTGGAATCCGCACACTAGGTTATGGTTTCTTTGCGAAGGATCCGATTGTACAGGCCTGGGCCACTTGGCGTCTTTGATTTTGCTGATGGCAAAGATAATATCCGATATATCTACGTTGAAGTTGTATTCTGACAGGCGAGCCGCCTCTACTGGTCTTGCATTCCTATCGAATCCGGTTCTGTTGACGAGTCCCTGAGGATTCTGTCTTTTGTCTATTCTTCGGTCGTTTCGAGGCGGGTTACACCTCGGGGCGTTCCTTCGGTCTTTGATCTATGGCTGATATCTTTCTTTGTTTGGCTTTGGCTCCTTCGCCAGGAGTCTGCTTGGGAATACCGAGCCCGAGGGGGCTCCCAGCTAATCGTCTTCGACCCTGATTTTCGACTGGTATCGGTTATGAACATCCAACGAAGTCACGTCAGGGTACTCGACTAGATTCTCTTTCAGCTGCTTCGAAGCTACCGAGCTTCGCTCATTCAGACTTTGAGTGAAGGCCTGTACCGCCCAGTCGTTGGAGACCGGTAGTAGTTCCATTCTTTCCATTTGAAAGCGAGATACAAATTCTCGTAGCATCTCGTTCTCCCTTTGCTTTATTTTGAAGACGTCGGATTTACTGGTGGCCACCTTGATGGCCCCGGCATGCGCCTTTATGAAGGAATTTGCCAACATTGCAAATGAGTCTATAGAGTTTGGGGCCAAGTTATGATACCACATCATCGCCCCTTTAGAAAGTGTTTCTCCAAATTTTTTCAGTAGGACGGACTCGATCTCGTCGTCCTTCATGTCGTTTCCCTTTACTGCACAGGTGTAAGCGGTAACGTGTTCGTTGGGGTCCGAGGTCCGTTGTATTTTGGAAGATCCAGCATTATGAACTTCTTCGGAATAGGTTTCGGGGCCGCTTCCTTTGGGAACGGTTTCTGCACGAACTTCTTCGAGTCCACAACCTTCAAGATCGGGGCGGCTCCTGGAACTTGGTCAACCCTGGAGTTGTAAGTCTCGACCTTCTTATCGTTGGCTTCTATTATTTTCTCGCCCGATTCAATCCTTCTGGTGAGGTCCTCGAGCATCTTTACGATGGCGGGATCGGCTATCAACCCATTATTGCTTGACCTTTCCGGCACATGCTCGGCCGGGGAAGCTGTCCTCGGTGCTACTGTTCTAGGAGTTTTCTGGTGACTTTGCAGCTGAGCAATAGCCAGCTGTTGTGCCTGCAACATTTCAAAAGTAACATGAAGGCTAACATCCCGGTCTTTCCGAGCTGGGGTTTTTTGGGCTTCCTGTTGGTCGCCTTGGTGCATGCCCCTATTAGTGTGGGGGCTTATTTCAATGTGTCAAGCGTCACGTAAGACTTCGTCCACCAGAATCGATCCTGGTGCATTCTCAAGGTTTTGTGGTGGTTCACCAACACCTGGAACAGCCACGCCACTCTCTTGTGGTTCTCGACATTGTTGTTCACTGAATCAGACATTATGACCTGAAATCAAAGATCTTTGGACAAGAAAAAGCATGAAAGATAACTTGCGTTGGTAAAGGAACCAGCAAGAAATAATCACTATTATTTTTAGCCCTACGGTGGGCGCTAAACTGTTTACCATGAAAATGGTAATAACAATTAAATTTGTTGATGGGACTCTAAAAATACGTGATCTATTTTTTATGCTAGTTGTTTAAGCAGATGATGCTATACGTATGAAGTTTGGAGACGAAATAAGAGCTAAAGATAAGGTGATAACCGAACCGAGAGGTTGATAATCGAGGCCTCGAGCTTGTCGATAATGGGGCTTCAAGGTCGATTCGGTAGCTCGATAAGGAGGTATCGGGGGTGTGAGGACCCGACCGGTCATCTCATGAGTTACCGGTCCTCTTCCCCCATTTCTGCTTCTATTTGCTTTGTTCATCTGTGTTTTGAGGTATCGGGTTAGTCGGATTGAATCCGGAATGATCTTGATAAGGTTTGAGACACTTGGTCACTATTAAGAAGGCTTAAGTTGGAAAAGTCAACCGCATGTTGACTTATGTGTTAGAGGGCTCGGATGTGAGTTCCGATGGTTCGGTTAGCTTCGGGAGGTGATTTTTGACTTAGGAGTGTGATGGGAAAAGGTTTTGGAGGTCCGGAGTAGAATTAGGCTTGAATTGGCGAAATTAATGTTTTGGCGATTTCCACTTGGTAGGTGATATTTTGATCCGAGGGTCGGAATGGAATTCCGAGAGTTGCAATAGCTTCTTTGTGTCATTTGGGATGTGTGTGCGAAATTTCATGTCATTCAGATGTGGTTTGGTTGGGTTTTTGATCGAAAGCGTATTTTGGAAGATTTTAGAAAACTTAGGCTTGAATCCTATTTGTTTTGAGGAATTTGATATTGTTTGAGGCGTTTTGATGATTGAAACAAGTTTGAATAAGTGTTTAGGATGTGTTGGTGCTTTTGGTTGAGGTTCCGGGGACCTCGGGTGAGTTTCGGGTAGTCAATCGGACCATTTCGTGCCTTAGAGAATTGCAGAAATTGCAGGTTCAGCTGTTGCAGACTTTTGGTCTTCGCGTTCGCGGGAGGACCCTCACATTCGCGAAGAGTAAGCTGAGGAAGGTGAGAATTTGGCCTCGCATTCGCGAGCAGGCTACGCGTTCGTTAAGGGCATCGAGTTCAGTTCATCGCGTTCGCGGGCGTAGTATCACATTCGCGTAGTAGAATTTGGGTCATGTGGATTGGAAGCCAAGTTGTGCTTCGCGTTCGCAGAAGAGAGGTCGCGTTCGCGAAGGGTCGCCGGGGTGAAGCATCGCGTTCGTGAGGCCTTGATCACGATCGTGTAGAAGGAAATAGTGATCAACGTAATTTTGTGCATCGCGAACGCGAGGCTTTGTCCACGTTCGCGAAGAAGGGGAAGTCAGACCTAGGCAGAATGTTTTAAGTCATATCAGTCGCGATTTTGGGTCATTTTTCCTCCATAGTTGGTCATTTTGGAAGCTTTTTTAAGGAGATTAAAGAGGGATTCAAGGAGAAACGGTTGGAGGTAAGAATTTCGGACCTAAAACTCGATTCTATTGTGAAATCCACCTAGAAATTCATGGAAACTTGAACAAAAAATGAAAGAACTAGGGCTTGGAATTTTGGACCTTTGATTTGGGATTTGAGGGGTCATTTGGATTCCGATTTTGGTGTTCTTTATATGCATAGACTCGTGGGGACATAAGGAATCCGTTGATGTGAAAATTTCTGAGTTTCGAGAAGTGGCCCGGGGCTCGGGTTTTGCTAATTTCGGGATTTTTGATATTTTTCAATTGGTTTCGCTTGGGCTTTGTTCCCTTAGCATATTGTGACGTATTCGCTCTGATTTTGACTATATTCGACGCGAGTGGAGGCCGATTCGAGAGGCAAAGGCGTCGCGGAGTAGTATTTTCACCGGTTTGAGGTAAGAAACCAATTTAAATTTGGAACAGAGATTATAAACCCCGGTATTTAACTTGATTTGATAAATGCAGTGACGCACATGCTACGTGAAGAGCGTGTAGGCGTGCACCGGTAGGGGGATTGTGACTTGGTCCGCCCCGTAGCGACTATTGAGCCGCGTATTTTATTTGGAAATGTTATATTATTCTAGATTCTGGATCCCTATACTATATTATGAGCTTTATGCCATGTTTGGGGCCTTGTGCCGATCTGTAGAAATCCTTAGGGGCATCTTAACTATTTTCCTCACTTTACTTGTTAAAAACATAGCCTCAATCCTGTTTTTACCTGTTAAATGTTTAAAACTGGTTTTATCATTCTATTCCTAATGTGAGGACTGTTTGGGCTAAGTTCCCTAATCTCTGTTATGATGCCCGAGAGGCTGTGAGGCTAATGAATGATGAGAGGTTGAGAACCTTATGGTGAGGATATTATATGTCTATATTATGGACGGGTTGCACGCCGCTGCGATACTTATATGGATCAGGCTGCATGCTGCGGTGATATATATATATATATTGGATCGGGCTGCACGCCGCAGCGATATGACGCTTGGGCTGTAGGAGCCCCTCCGAAGTCTGCACACCCCCAGTGAGCGTAGTCGACTATAAATACGTGGATTGGGCTGCACGCTGCAGCGGTTATTATGATTTCTATTATTATGAGTTAATACTGAGCCGAGTGCTAATAGTGAGTATTGTGTGACTAGAGTTGAGTCACGTGTGAGTGAGAGGCTGCCCGAGGGGCTATATTTCGAGTGACTTCTTGCCCAAGGGGCCCTGTTATGATATTTCTACTGTTTTCACTATTTTTTTTTATAAATAAGCATCTATTGGACATATTGTCAAGTAATTGATTTCAAGTGTTAATCTCAAAATGATGAATTTTATGACAGAACTGATTTTAGAATATATATGTTTTGCACTGCTCGTCACTGCTTTCAGTCCATTATTTACATTAGGTACTTACTGGGTTGGAGTACTCACTTTACTCCCTGCACCTTGTGTGCAGATACAGGTGCCCGAGAGGCCGAGTGAGATGTTTCAGCTATTTTTCCAGCACTTGTTGGGGATTTCGAGCTAGCTGCATGGCGTCTGCGACCCCGATTTCTCCCTTCTATCTTATTACTTTTCCGTATTTCTAGACTATCTATGTAGTAGGTTGTTCAAACTTGTATTAGAGGTTCTTGACTCGTGACACCATATCAGTGTGGGCTGTGTAGTTTCTCTGTCTTGTTGATTTCCGCATATGTTTTTTGTTGTTTTAAACACTTATTATGATTATTGGTATTAAAACCGTGTTAGCAAATGACTTATTAAATAAATATGGGAAGTGGTTTGATAGTTGGTCTGGCTTGCCTAGTAATGTGATAGGCACCATCATGACCGATATTTGGGGTCGTGACAAGTTGGTATGAGAGCCTAGGTTACATAGGTCTCGCGAGTCATGAGCCGGTTTAGTAGAGTCTCGCGGATCAGTGCGGAGACGTCTGTATTATCCTCGAGAGGCTGCAGAACCTTTGTTTATCCGAGTACTAAACTTCTGTTGTTCTATTCTCTCAGAGGTTGTGAGGACACGCGCTATTGGACAGGGTGGACGACCACCAGTGCCACCAGCTGCGGCCACTAGAGGCCGAGGACGCGGTCGTGGTCGCGGTAGGGGCAGAGCAGCTGGGGCAGCACCTGCAGATCCACCAGTTGCCCCAGTTCAGGACCAGGTCCCCATTGTGGACGCTGCAGCAGCACCAGTTCAGGCACCAGCTGTGCCTATTGTCATCCCAGGCCTTCAGGAGGCTCTAGCCCAGATATTATCAGTGTGTACCGCTTTTGCTCAGGCGGTCTCAGCTACTACGGCCGCAGCCACTTCACAGACCGGGGAGGTATTCAGACCCCCGTTGCTCGCACAGCTGATCAGGTTGTGCAGGGACTCCAGACACCGGGGGCACCTCCAGCCTAGCCGCTTGCACCAGCTCAGGAGTTTGTAGTACCGGTGATGCCGGATGATGAGCAGCGTCGACTTGAGAGGTTTGGTGGGCTCCAGCCTCCGACATTCAGCGGTGCAGAGGGCGAGGATGCCTAGGGATTTTTGGATAAGTGCAGAGGATGCTTCGTACAGCAGGGATTCTAGAGACCAGTGGTGTGGCATTTACCGTCTTTAGTTTTCCGAGGATGCCTTCACTTGGTGGGAGGTGTATGAGAGGCGTAGGCCTACTGGAGCAGCGCCCCTTACATGGCAGCATTTGTCTATTCTCTTTCTAGAGAAGTATGTACCACAGTCACGACGAGAGGAGCTGCGTAGGCAGTTTAAGCAGCTGCGTCAGGGGGAGATGACGGTGATGCAGTACGAGATGCAATTCTCTGAGTTAGCCCGACATGCAGTTTCGTTGGTTCCCACTAATCGAGAGAGGATCAGGAGGTTTATTTATGGCCTCACATATCAGCTCCGTATTCTCATGACCAGACAGAGGGTGACAGGTGCTACCTTTGAGGAGGTTGTTGATATTGCCAGGGAGATTGAGTTTGTCCGTCGCCAGGAGTGAGAGGAGAGGGATGCCAAGAGGCCTCGAGGATCTGGTAGCTGCAGTGGTGGTCCTTCGAGGGCCTAGTTCCAGCACGGCCGAGGCCGACAGTTCCGACATGGACAGTCTGATCGCTCAGGTTATCCTGGAGCTTCATCAGGTCATGGTTCCCACAGTTCGCACCAGGGCCATTCATCACTTAGTGCCCTTCCATCTCAGAGCTCATCCCGTGCTCCATTTGTTCAGGGCTCTTCTATGCTGAGTTCATCTGCTGGTCACTCCGGTGCGAGGGTTCCCTTCAGTCCCCATCTCCAGCACCGGGGAGTTGCCATGAGTGCGGGGAGTTTGGACATATGAGGAGGTAGTGTCCCCACCGTGTTGCTAGTTTATCCCAGCAGAGGGACCAGTGATCAGCTTCAGCTCCAGTTGCTCCACCACCACCTGCCCAGCCAGCTAGGGGTGGGGATCAGTCAGCGAGGGGTCGCCCAAGAGGGGGAGGTCGATCAGGGGGCGGTCAAGCCCGTTTTTATGCTATGCCAGGCAGATCCGATGCCATTGCCTCCGATGCTGTCATTTCAGGTATTATTTCAGTCTGCCACAGAGATGCTTCTATATTATTTGATCCCGGTTCCACCTATTCCTTCGGTTGAGGTTCCGGGGACCTCGGGTGAGTTTCGGGTAGTCAATCGGACCATTTCGTGCCTTAGAGAATTGCAAAAATTGCAGGTTCAGCTGTTGCAGACTTTTGGTATTCGCGTTCGCGGGAGGACCCTCGCGTTCGCGAGCAGGCTACGCGTGCGTTAAGGGCATCGAGTTCAGTTCATCGCATTCGCGGGAGTAGTGTCACGTTCGCGTAGTAGAATTTGGGTCATGTGGATTGGAAGCCAAGTTGTGCTTCGCGTTCGCAGAAGAGAGGTCACGTTCGCGAGGCCTTGATCGCGATCGCGTAGAAGGAAATAGTGGTCAACGTAACTTTGTGCTTCTCGAGCGCGAGGCTTTGACCGCGTTCGCGAAGAAGGGGGAGTCAGACCTTCGACAGAATGTTTTAAGTCATATCAGTCGCGATTTTGGGTCATTTTTCCTCCATAGTTGATCATTTTAGGAGCTTTTTGAAGGAGATTAGAGAGGGATTCAAGGAGAAACGTTTTGAGGTAAGAATTTCGGACCTAAAACTCGATTCTATTGTGAAATCAACCTAGAAATTCATGGAAACTTCAACAAAAAAATGGAAGAACTAGGGCTTAGAATTTTTAACCATTGATTTGGGATTTGAGGGGTCATTTGGACTCCGATTTTGGTGTTCTTTATATGCATAGACTCGTGGGGAGATATGGAATCCGTTGATGTAAAAACTTCTGAGTTTCGAGAAGTGAGTCCGGGGCTCGAGTTTTGCTAATTTTGGGATTTTTGATATTTTTCGATTGGTTTCGCTTGGGTTTTGTTCCCTTAGCATATTGTGACGTATTCGCTCTGATTTTGACTAGATTCGACGCGAGTGGAGGCCGATTCGAGAGGAAAGGCGTCGGGGCGTAGTATTTTCACCGGTTTGAGGTAAGTAACCATTGTAAATTTGGAACTGAGGGTGTAAACCCCGATATTTGACTTGATTTGATAAATGCGGTGATGCCCATGCTATGTGACGAGCGTCTGTAAGTGCACCGGTAGGGGGATTGTGACTTGGTCCGCCCCGTAGAGACTATTGAGCCGCGTATTTTATTTGGAAATGTTATATTATTTTGTATTCTGGATCCTTATACTGTATTATGAGCTTTATGCCATGTTTGGGACCTTGTGCCGATTTATAAAAACCCTTAGGGGCATCTTAACTATTTTCCTCACATTACTTGTTAAAAGTATAGCCTCAGTCCTGTTTTTACCTGTTAAATGTTTAAACCTGGTTCTATCATTCTACTCCTACTGTGAGGACTGTTTGGGCTATGTTCCTTAATCTCATTGTGATGCCCGAGAGGCAGTGAGGCTAATAACTGATGAGAGGTTGATAACCTTATGGCGAGGATATTATATGTCTATATTATGGATCGGGCTGCACGCCGCATCAATACTTATATGGATCGGGTTACACGCCGCAGCGATATATATATATATATATTGGATCGGGCTGCATGCCGTAGCGATATGACGCTTGGGCTGTAGGAGCCCCTCCGGAGTCTGCACACCCCCAGTGAGCGTAGTCGACTATAAATACATGGATCGGGCTGCGCGCCGCAGCGGTTATTATGATTTCTATTACTATGAGTTAATACTGAGCCGAGTATTGATAGTGAGTATTGTGTGACTAGAGTTGAGTCACGTGTGACTGAGAGGCTGCCCGAGTGGCTATATTTCGAGTGACTTCTTGCCCAAGGGGCCCTGCTATGATATTTCTACTGTTTTCACTCTCTTCTTTTTATAAATAAGCCGATGTTGGACATACTGTCAAGTACTTGATTTCAAGTGTTAAACTGACAATGATGAATTTATGACAAAACTGATTTTAGAATATATGTTTTGAACTGCTCGTCACTGCTTTCAGTCCATTATTTACTTTAGTTACTTACTGGGTTGGAGTACTCACTTTACTCCTTGCACCTTGTGTGCAGATACAAGTGCCCAAGAGGCCGAGTGAGAGCTTTCAGCTATTTTTCCAGCACTTTCCGAGGATTTCGAGGTAGCTGCATGGCGTCCGCGGCCCCAATTTCTCCCTTCTATCCTATTACTTTTCCGCATTTCTAGACTATCTATGTAGTAGGTTGTTCAAACTTGTATTAGAGGCTCTAGACTCGTGACACCAGATTATTCTATGTCTTGTTGATTTCCGCATATGTTTCCTGTTGTTTTAAACACTTATTTTGATAATTGATATTAAAACCGTGTTAGCAAATGGCTTATTAAATGAATATGGGTTGTGGTTTGATAGTTGGTCTGGCTTGCCTAGTAATGTGATAGACGCCATCACGACCGGTATTTGAGGTCGTGACAGGGGGCGATCGGGGTTGGGCTAACAGTTATAATGAAATTAATAAAGGTTCTTTATGGCCAATGATATGAAATAAATGATGAACAAGTATGAAGATAATAAATGAAAGCAATAACCACAAGAAAGTATGTTAGAAAGCAGAGAAAATGTTCTTCATATATTCGCGTGGAGTAACTGAAGCAACAGAGAGTTACATAATGACAAGGACCCCCTTTATATAGGAGGGAAATCCCAACGGAGTACAAGAGGCACTAATTACAAAGATAGGGAGATGGGACAACTAGATGACACCCTGATTCGGATTCAGAGAAGACCAGCAGGCTTTGTCAGGCCTAGGCGTGTGCCTCGGGAACTTTCCATTCTACCATCACTGTGATCAGTGCTACCATGAGGTCGAGTGTAGACGATCCTCGAGGTAGGATGCTCGACCATTGCCTCGAGCCTTCGAGGTGATCTTTCGAAGCGCTTTAACGATGAGAAATTGGACCCTCCGATTTTTCCGTATATAGATTCAAAAGCCTAGCTTGACTGAAATTTCACAAGGAATCCATTGGAAGCATCAAAAGTGAGTTTCGGGATCATTTGGCATGCAAAACTAGGCAAAATAGCTGGGCAACAATACTTAACATCGAAACTTTGTTCGTTTGGTCATATTTTGAGATGGGGAGCTCGGATTTGGATGATTTTTGGAGGTGATTTTCACTATATGGATTGGGGTAAGTGTTCCATACTCGATTTTGTTTATATTTTATAAATCTATCTTCGTTTTAGGTATTTGATTGATGATTTCAAAGTGAAATTTGGGGATTTTGTCTAAAATTTCGTAATGTGAATTTCTTGAGTTTTGAATACCGATTTGGAGTCGGATTTTAGTGAAACTAGTATGGTTGGACTCGTAATTGAATGGGTGTTCGGGTTTTTTATATTTTATCGGGTTCCAAGGTACGAGCCCGGGGACCTGACTTTTGTTGACTTTTTGCAAATTGTATAAGGATCATAGCTTTTTTAATTAAAACTATTTTCTCTTGCATTGTTTGATGTATTTAAGTCTTCTTTGGCTAGATTGGGCCGAACGATAGTGAATTGATAAAGAAAAAGCTAAATTGAGTATTGAGTTTGCCGAATTGAGGTAAGTGTCTTGTCTACCTTTGTGTGGGGGAAACCACCCCTTACGAATTGAGTTAGTTGTGTTATCTTATTATGTGAAAGCCGTGTACGCAAGGTGGCGAGTGGGTACACAGCCTATATATGGTATTGACGATTTAGATTGTCTAGTCTCTTTCCATACTTTTGATTAAATTGTCATAACATATGGTATCTCGTTGTTAGACTACTCTTACATGCTCTATATGATGTTGTTAGCACTTATTTACCTCTTACTCGTTATTTGGCCTTTATATGCCTTGGTTGAAGTCACTGCCTTCCTTATTGTCTTGTTACCTCTTATTTGTTGAGTTCTTCTATGACTATGTGCATATTTGTTACATGACCAAATTGTTGTGATTGCCTGCTTAGTTATCACGTGCCTTCGCAGTAGCGAAATGAAAGTTTGAATTTTCTATGGAAGCCAGTTCGAAATATTTGATCTTAGGTGCATTTTCCTCTGGAATATTATTTTTTGGGTACCACCGGAAAACTATCGATATCTATTAATATCTTTCTTAGAATGTTCTTTATAAATGTCTATCTATCTATCTATAATTTAAGCTATCGGATCGGGTATTACTTAGATGTGAAACTTGCAAACCTCATAGGTTGTAATCGGGGCAGAACGAAATCAAAGAATATATAGACTAGTAGAGACCCTCTTTAAGTTGTCTATCTAGGGCGATCGATCTACGTCTTTCAACATAGCCCTAGGGTTGTGTCTCGATCTCCTATGTGCGAAATATAAGGGACTAGTTCCTATAATGCTTGGTGTGGCTAGAGATTTCAAGGTACTCCTGCTGGCGTTCGGAGGCACTGAAGTCACCTTCTATTGTATATATTTCTATTGTTTCCTTTTGTTCCGAAACAGTGATGTATTCATTATGTATAACTGCTCCTAGAAAGGCTTATGACTTGCACTACAAGTTTTAGGATTGTAAATTTTACACAGATTTCTATTTTGAAATTGTTCGATTTTAGCAAATATTGTCGTTATTTCTGTTAATGTTAGGCTTACCTATTTTTAGAGGCTTGGTGCGATCACGACTCCTTCGGAGGGATTTTGGATCGTGACACTATGAGATTTAACACAAGTAATACTACTCAGCGGGATTAAACTAGAATGTGCCTTGAAAGTACCGATAACCAGCTTAAGCAAATAACAGGAGACAAAGAAGCTACTAATTAACTAATACTTTCAACACAGAGTAACAATGCCTATATAGTAACAATCAAGCATGGGAATACAAGTAAAGCATGTAGCAGTTAAGGCAGGAAAAAGACAATATAAGAAGAACGGTAAAGATACAAGCAAAATAGGAAAATTGGCAGCGCATAGGTACTCGTCACCTCACCTATACGCCATTCACATGGATTTCATATAGCAAATAAGTCAAGGGTCCCTAATCCCTCGAGTCAAAGTTAGGCGCGACACTTACCTTGCTTCACGGGCCACTCAATGCTCAATTACCACTTTTCCTCTAGTATCCACCTCCAAACCAATCGTATCTAGTCACAATTAAGTCAATAGCATCAATTATTGCTAAAGGAATTAACTACAATGCATAAATTTAGATTTTCCAAACTTTCCCCTAAAAAGACAAAAAGTGACCCCGGGCCCGCTTGGTCAAAACTCAAGGTTCGGACCAAAATCCATTTACCCATTCACCCCTGAGCCCGGATATATAATTGGTTTTGGAATCCGACCTCAATTTAAGATCTAAATACCCAAACTTCGAAATCCCTAGTTTCTACCCAAAAATCCCCAATTCCACCATGAAAACCTTTTATTTTAGGTTGAAATCTTGTAAAATGAAGTTAATGATTGAAAGAAATTAGTTTAGAATCATTTACCTATGATTTGGGGAAGAAATGATCTTTGGAAAATTGCCTCTTGTGTTTTAGGTTTTAAAAATTCGAAGAATGGGAGAAAAATCCCGTCAAAGTCTCTTATACACAGCTGCACATGTCGCAAATGCGACTAGGGGTTCGCAATTCAGAACCCTGAAGTTGCGAGAAACACTTCGTAAAGGCGAAACTTTTCCAAGCTCTGCCGCCTTCGCAAATACGAACGCTTGTTCGCAAATGCGGCCTGAGTTGATCGCAAATGCGACCAATACTTCGCAAATGCGAAGTACACCCCCAGCCCAACTGCTAGCAATTGCGATGAGTTCTTTGCAAATGCGAGGCTCGCATTTGTGAGCCAGACCTTGCAAATGCGAAGTCTGCAGACCTGAAGCACACCAGCAAAAATTCCTAAGTTTAATTCACTCTGTAGCCTATCCGAAACTCACCCAAGCCCTCGGGGCTCCAAAGAAAACATGCTCACAAATCCTAAAACATCATACAAACTTTCTCGCGCGATCAAATCGCCAAAATAACACGTAGAACTACGAATTTAGCACCAAATCAAATAAAATTCTCAAGAACACTTTGAAATTTCTACTTTCTCAACCAGACGTCTGGATCACGTCAAACCAACTTCGTTTCTCACCAAATTTCACAGATATGTTATAAATATTATATTGAACTTGTACTAGGCTCCAGAACCAAAATACAAACCCAGTATCAACAAGACAAAACACAAATAAACTCTTTATAACTATTAGATTTTCAGACATTCAATTTTCAATAAAAATTCATATCTCGAGCTAGGGACCTCGGATTTCGATTCCGGGCATATGCCTGGGTCTCATATTTCATTACGGACCCACCGGGGCTATTAAAACATGGGTCCGGGTCCATTTACTCAAAACACTTACCGAAGTCAAGTAAAATTAACTTTTAACGCAAAGTTCCTATTTTTGTCAGCTTCCAACATAAAAGCTTTCCGGAAACACGCCCGGACTGCGCATGCAAATCGAGGAGGGTGAAAATGAGATTTTTAAGGCTTAAGAGCGCATAATCGAGTTCTAGAACATAAGATGACCTTAAGCGTCATCACATTCTCCACCTCTAAAATAACCGTTCGTCCTTGAATGGACATGGAAAAGTACCTGAGCAAGTGAAAAGTTGGGGATATCTACTCCACATATCGTACTCGGACTCCCAGGTAGCTGCCTCAACAGGCTGACCCCTCCACCACATTCGAACTGAAGGATAACTCTTCGATCTAAACTGACGCACCTGCCTATCTAGAATGGCTACCCGCTCCTCCTCGTAGGTCAAATCCTTGTCCAGTTGGACAGTGCTAAAATCTAACACGTGGGATGGATCGCCGTGATAATTTCGGAGCATGGACTTATGGAATTCCGAATGGACTGCTGATAAACGAGGTGGCAACGCAAGTCTGTAGGCCACCTCTCCCACTCGCACAAGGATCTCAAAAGGCCCAACGTATCTACGGCTCGACTTTCCCTTCTTTCCAAATCTCATTATACCCTTCATGGTGATACCTGAAGCAACACTCTCTCTCCGACCATGAATGCCACATCACGAACCCTATGGTCGGCATATCTCTTCTTCCTGGACTGAGCTGTGCGAAGTCTATCCTGAATGATCTTAACCTTATCCAAGGCATTCTGTAACAAATCTCTACCCAATAACCAAGCCTCCCCCGGCTCAAACCATCCAACTGACGATCGACATCGTCTACCATATAATGCCTCATAAGGAGCTATCTGGGAGCCTCCAAAGTCAACCTGCATGCCCAACTCCCGCTGCACTGCCCTCCAGAAGTGCGAGGTAAACTGTGTACCATGGTCAGAAATTATATACACGGGCACATCGTGGAGACGAAAGATCTCGCGGATATAAATCTCTGCCAACCGCTCTGAAGCATAGGTAACTGCCATGGGAATGAAATGTGCTGACTTGGTCAGTCTATCCACAATAACCAAAACTGCATCGAACTTCCCCTGAGTCTGTGTGAGTCCAACAACGAAACCATAGTGATACACTCCTACTTCCACTCAGGAATCTCAATCTTTTGAAGCAAACCACCAGGTCTCTGATGCTCGTACTTTACTTGCTGAGAATTTAGATACCGAGCTACATATGCAACTATATCGTTCTTCATCCTACTCCACCAATAATGTCGCCGCAAGTCTTGATACATCTTTGCGGCGCCCGGATGAATAGAATACCGGGAATAGTGGGCCTCTTTTAGAATCAACTCATGAAGTCCATCAATACTAGGAACACAAATACGACCCTGCATCCTCAAAACTCCATCACCTCCATCTGTAATGTGCTTGGAATCACCATGCCACACTGTGTCCCGAAGTACAAGCAAATGAGTGTCAACATACTGCGGCTCCCTGATGCGCTCAAACAAAGAAGACCGAGCGACAGTGCAATCTAAGACACGACTGGGCTTAGAAACATCCTATCTCACAAACTGATTGGTTAAGGCCTGAACATTTAATGCAAGCGGTCTCCCACCGACTGGAATGTACGCCAAGGCTGCCCATACTAGCTGACTTCCTAATCAAAGCATCGGACACCACATTGGCCTTCCTGGGATGATCCAAATACTGCAAACCTCGATGATCCGTGAATACCTCACACGACACGCCATAAAGATAGTGCCTCCAAATCTTCAGCACGTGAACAATGGCTGCCAGCTCCAAGTCATGAACAGGATAATTCTTTTCGTGAACTTCAGCTGCCGTGAAGCATACGCAATAACCTTGCACCCTACATCAATACCGCTCCAAGTCAAATACGAGATGCGTCACAATATACTGTATAAGGCCCTGATCCTGTGGGCAACACCAACACCGATGCGGAAGTCAAAGCTGTCTTGAGCTTCTGAAAGGTCGCCTCACTCTCGTCTGACAACCTGAAATGGGCACCCTTCTGGGTCAACCTGGTAAACGGGGCTGCTATAGACGAAAACCCCTCCACAAACCGACGGTAACAACCTGCTAATCCCAAGAAATTATGGATATTTGTGGATGAAGTAGGCCTAGGCCAATTTTGAATGGCCTCAATCTTCTTAGGATCCACCTGAATACCCTCTGCTGATACAACATGCCCCAAGAAGGCGACCGAGTATAACCAAAACTCATACTTCGAAAATTAGCATATAACTGGCTGTCTCAAGAGTCTGATGAACGATGCGAATGTGCTGCTCATGCTCCTCTTGACTACAGGAGTAGATCAGAATATTATCAATAAACACAATCACAAAGGAATCCAGGTAGGGCTTTAAAACCCGGTTCATCAAATCCATGAATGATGTAGGGGCTTTTATAGCCCAAATGACATCACTAGAAACTCATAATACCCATACCGAGTTCGAAAAGCTATCTTAGGGACATCAGATGCCCTAATCCTCAACTGATGGTAACCAGAACTCAGATCGATCTTTGAAAACACATTGGCACCCTATAGCTGATCAAATAAGTCATCGATCCTCGGTAATGGATACTTGTTCTTGATAGTGACTTTGTTTAACTGCCGGTAATCTACGCGCATCCTCATCGACCCATCTTTCTTCTTCACAAATAACACGGGCGCATCCTAGGGCGAAACGCTAGGTCTAATGAAGCCCTTATCAAGCAAATCTTGCAATTGCTCCATCACCTCTTTCAACTCTGGCGGGGACATACGATATGGAGGAATGAAATGGGCTGAGTGCCCGGAACCAAATCAATACAGAAGTCAATATCCCTATCGGGTGGCATCCCCGGCAGTCTACAGGAAATACTTCTGGAAACTCTCAAACGACTGGTACAGAATCCATGGAAGGAACCTCCGCACTAGAATCACGGACATAAGCCAAATAAGCTAGACACATCTTCTCGACCATACGCCGACCCTTCATATAAGAGATAACCCTGCTGGTAGAATGACCAGGAGTCCCTCTCCACTATAATCGAGGCAAACCGAGCAAGGGTAAGGTCACTGTCTTGGCGTGACAGTCCAATATAGCATGATAAGGTGACAGCCAATCCATCCCCAAAATGAAATAAAAATCAACCCTATCGAGAAGTAGAAGATCTACGCTAGTCTCAAGGCCCCCAATAATAACCAAACACGAATGATAGACAAGATCTACAACAATAGAATCTCACACAGGTGTGGACACACATACAAGGGTTTTCAAGGAATCACGGGGCACAACTAAACATGAAACAAAATAAGATAACACATAGGAGTAGGTAGACCATGGATAAAATAGAACTGAAGCATCTCTACTGCAAACTGAAACAGTACCCGTGATAACAACATCGGATGACTCAGCCTCAGGCTTGGCTGGAAAAGCATAACATCAGGGCTGGGCCCAGCACTCTGAACCATATCCCTGGAACGGCCCCCCGCTGGCTGGCCTCTACCTCTAGCGGCCTGACCTCTACCTCTAATAACCTGACATCCACCTCTAGTTTCCTGACCCCTACCCCTGGCTGGCTGAGCGGGCGGTAGTGCACCCGGTGCCGGAATCTTGGCACGAGAACTCTGCCGTAGTGGCGGAATGCCTAATAATCTCGAACAGGTCCTCCTGATATGCCCATAGCCACCACACTCGAAACATCCATCCTGGTAATGTGGTCGTGGTAACTGAGACTGACCAAAACGGGCCGGCTGACCACAGTAATAACTCAGAATAGGTGGTGCACTGATAGGAGCTGGTGGTGCACTGTAGGCTAGCTGATCAAAATAATGCATATGAGGACCACGACCACCTGAAGCACCATGGGTTGCCTGGAGTTCTGAATGAAACAGCCTAGGTGGATGGCCTCTACCAAAAGTACCTTCACCTTTAGGTGAGGCCCCACTCAATCCACCGGAGTGACGTGGCCTCTTGTCATACCCCTGACCACTCTCCTGGGCTAAGCCATCTCGACTCTTCTGGCAACATTGGTTGCTGCCTGAAAAGAAATCTCACTCCCAGTCTCCTTAGCCATCTACAATCTGATAGGCTGAGCAAGTATATCAATAAACCTCTTCACCCTCTCTCTCTCGGTAGGAAGAAGAAGAGTAACATGGTGGGCCAGATAAACAAATCGAGTCTCGAATGAGTGAGAGTCATAGAACCCTGCTGTAAATGCTCGAATTGCCTCCGATAGTCTTCTCTATGAGTGATAGGAAGGTACTTCTCAAGAAATAGCTGAGAGAAATAGTCTTATGTAAGAGCCGGCGACCCAGCTGGTCTAGCCAACATATAATCGCTCGACCATTTCTTGGCAGAACCCGACAAATAAAATGTAGCAAAGTCGGCCCATTTGGTCTCCACTATCCCCATGTTCTGTAACACCTCAAGACAACTATCCAGATAGTCCTAGGGATCCTCTGAAACTGCACCGCTTAAGTGAACTAGGAAGAGCTTGGTAAACCTATCCGATCTCCATAAGGCCTCAGAAGATATGGTCGATCCATCACCGATCTGTGCTGCAACACCCGGGTGAACTACCCCTAGGAGCTGAGCTACTGGAGCCTGACTGAGGAGCCATCTGCTCTAGAGTATGGGTAGCGGGAGTCTGTGCTCCTCCCCCAGCCTGAGAGACGACTGGTGCTACAGGAAATGTGCTCGCCTGTGCTACACTATCTATGAGGCCCATATGACGGACCAAAGCATCCTGAAATACTGGTGTAGCGATGAACCCCTGTGGGACCTGAGCTGGGCTGGTGATCGACCTCGGGGCTGAGCTCTGCCCCTGCCTCGACCTCTGGCACGACCACGGCCTCTGGCAAGACCTCGGCCTCGACCTCTGCCCCTCGTAGGAGTTGATACTGGGGGCTCTGCCTGCTGCTCAGCTGAAGAAGCGATACGCGTTCCCGCCATCTGCGAGAGAATATAATAGAAGAGTTCAATCAGCAATGATAGAATAAATTCGCACGACAAAGAAGAGTAAAAGTGAAACTGTTCCTAACTCCATAGCCTCTGGAAGATAAGTACACACGTCTCCGTACCGATCCTCCAGACTCTACTGAGTTTGCTTATTGAAAAGATTAATATATGTTGAATTTATTTTTTTAATAAATTTGGTTACAATGATTTATTGATTGATATACAATTTGAAGTTCACATAGTTAAAAAAAAGTTATCAAACATAAAACATTCATTTATATCTTTAATATTGAATTTTTATCCAAAAAAAAGAATTTATTTTTGTTTACATTAATATACTCTCTAATATTTTATTGATAAAATCTGTAAAAAAAAATTTGACACATGATTATTAAAACAAAATAAAATTTCTGCTTGCACTTTACTTTTAGTTTTGGTGAATTCTCCTCTAAAGCACACGTCTTCAAAATGTTCCAGTCTAAGGAATATATGCGCAATCGTGCCTGAATAAAGAGGATTTTCCTTTTTCTTTATATTTATCTAAATTTTAATAATATTATTTATAAGAAGAAGTTCTGGCGATGTCATTATTGTAAAGGAAATCCTCACACATTTCAAGTAGATGCATGGCAAAATTAAACAAGTTGATGCATGCTTCTATCATTGGACATAAAATATCCTCCTAATTAATTGGACCAGTACCACTTTCGTATAAATGTCGTGTGAGCATCACCAACAATATATCTGTCCTAATTAATGGCATCGGTACCATTTCTTATAGTGTCATGTGTCACTACTAACAGCATATCTTTCCCAATGAATGGCCAGGGGTGGGTAGGATTTTCAACACATTCTTCTTGGTTTATACATTATATGGTTACTTGAAACCAATTGTGGGCTCCTTATTGAATTATCTTCAACTAGCTTTGCTTTTTCACATCTTCTCTTTGCCGACGATGTCATCCTTACTTCAAAACTAAATTCCGAGAGTTGTCAACCAATTGGTGACATACTAAATTCCTTTAATAGTAGCTCGGGTCAAAAGATAAATTTTTCTAAATCAAGAATTTTTTTTGCTCTAAAAATTGCAATAAAAGAGAAAGAATTTACATGCTTTGTTCTTTCAACATGATTGAAGGAAAGTCTTTTGGTAAATGCATACGTTTCCTATCTTCACTCGTCGCCCCTCAGAAATTGACTTTCAATTTTTGGAAAAGGGCTAAAATTGCTCCTGTATTGTTTAAAATTGACATATGTTATATTATTTGGTCAATATTGTCCCTACTGTTATACTTTTGTTCAGATTTACCTAATTTAGACGGCTAATCACATGTCACTCTCAAATTCATTTTACCCATCCCCAATTTAAAATACCCGATAACTCTATAATCCGACTCGTTATCCGATCCTAAACCCCTCTCCTCTAAAATAACCACCTGATTCGGGCAGGTTTCCTGCGTTGTATCTAGAAAATATTAAAATAATTTTTTAGTGTTATTTCTATCAACTATTATTTGAAGTCATTTTTGTAATTAGAAGTTGGAACAAATGAATGAAGATGCGATTAACTTGAGAGGACACGTAAATAGAAAGGTCACGTTTATCACGTGATATTGCTTGCTTATTAGCTAAAGTGAAGCAAATTTTTGCACATTCACCGATAATATCTCTATTAACAGGAGCATAATTCTAATTAAGGTCACCGATTTTTATTAACATGAGCAGATATCTAAAGGTCACAGGAAAATAAGAAACAACATGCAGATCCGAGAATTTCAGTGGGATCTAGCGAGGTTTTATTTTTTCGGAAAATTTCCGAAAAATGGCGAGACCTCTTATTTTTTAGATCCAACAAATGTGAATGAAGAAAAAGAAAACAAGTAGAAGAAAATGAAGGAATGGGGTAAGGTAGTGGTGATTTGGTCATTTTTTGGTCAAGATTTGTAGTGAATCTCGAGGTTTTCATGGTGGTTATTAAAATGATGAGAGAAAACAATGAGAGAGAGTAAAGATAGTTAGTGGTAGTGTCACGACCCAGTTCCATAATAGGCTGTGATGGCACCCAACACCGTTGTTAGGCAAGCTAACACTGATCGAACTAGTAATTTCCCGTTTAAATAAATTACTATGTGAATAATAATTCTTCATTCATTAAAAGATTCAGAAATTTACCATGGAAAAAAAATCGAACGGAAGCAATGAGTACAAACCATAATCAGATAACAATACAAAAATCAAATGTCTACTGGTGTGTGTGCCAAGACCTGGTCAGTGGCATACCTTCCAGCCTACGGTTTCTAAGTACCGAAAAGTCTAATTAGAGAGTAAAAGAAGAGTTAGAGACGATGCGATGTCTCACTTGATATTCCAGAAAAGCATAAGGGAATCGATCGCAAGTTAAAGTATGATAGAACGACAAGGTTTTAGAAAAACAAGAGTAAGGATACGAAGAAGGCAAGTGAGAAGGTGACGAAAATGGATAAGTCCTCGGGATTAAGCCCGTGAAAACAAAAGAGTTAATTGTTCCTCTAAGCTACAGAAAGCTCAATATAGCCTGAATGAACTCAAAGGAGTATAAGACTAGTAACATTTAGAAGAGATAGGATGCTACTCTAGTAGCAGAATGAAGGTGTAATTGTGATAAATAAAGGATGACGTTTGGGCCTTCGCTTGAGTAATGATTTGAAGAAAAAAAAAAGGGGAAGAGGATTTCATAAGTTGTAAAAGATTAGAATACCCCCATAAGGTGAATCACATCGAGATACTATGAAATACGATTATGGAAATCACTTCAAATATTCCTCGATGCAACATAAGCCCTAGTGGCAAGGTATTACGTAAGAAGTATCAAGTTATCAATGAAAAATTGTAGATAAACATTAAGGTGAATCGATAATGTATGGGTAAAAGATATAAAGTACGAGATGAGATTAGGCCATCAGTATTAGAATGAGCAGAAATGAAGAGGCGTTAAAAGACATAGCTTTATGCATATAGGATAAGCAACGAAAGTAACCTGGAGTGTGGTCGCAGAGCTCAGTAACGATAAATCGAGGTATGAGTTATGGTATATTATGACCTACTTAGATGCAGTAAAGTCATGCCGATAGATAATCGGGCCTATGAAATAAGATATATCAATATTCGTAAGTTCGACAAAGTACCGAGCGAAGAACTTCAGTATACTTATAGATGCCCAGAGGGACATCTTATTGAGCTCTGTATATATGTACAAAGTAAGGCCTAGAAACTGGCTAAAAGCTGGAGGAAAAAGGAAAGAAGAGACACATAAGCGCACTTACAAGGTCAGAGTCATACGTGCTGCATGATAGAAGGTAGCAACAGTTACGAGATTGGAAGGATTTCGACCATAAGTCGTGGTGTGAGAAAGAGGCCTAAAGGGGGGAATGCCCTGGCCTTTGGATTTAATCAAAGAACAGTTGGCTAGATTGCAAGGAGAGTAATAAAGTATTCGGAAGACATAGGCTATGAAAATGATAAGACTAGTCAACATTCGAGGACGAATATTCCAAAGGGGGGAATGATATTATATCCCGCATTTTCCTATGTTAAAGTTTCGTCGTAAGTTAATCGACGTAAGTTTGGGAATGAGACTATTTTGTGATTATAAGTATTATGCTATCTCAAGCAAGTGATAAGTAAATTCCTGAAGGTCAGAGGGTAAGCAAATCGATGAGAATGAATTTCTTCAAAGTTTGGCATTTGGAGATAAAATACGGTCCGGACTATAAATACCCGGTATTTAGGGACTAGTATCATACAAGGTACCACATGACCATGATAGTAAGGTGTATAAGGTGTGTTAAAAGTGAGTAGTATTCTAAGTAATTTGATATAATTCTTAATTATGTGGATAATTGGTTAATTATTAATTAGTGGAAAATTAACAAGTTAATCAAGATATTAGTGGATAATTAATTAAAATTGTGAATAAGCTTAAATGCCAAAACGTGGCAGCAACTAAATTTATGGTTGATAACTCCTACAAGCCACTTGATAAGGCTTTGGCTTAGTCATCACATTGGAAAAGCTTAGTCATTGATCAATAACGTTAAGAATAAGATCAATAACATTACTTCTCTCATTCATTTTGGGAATGAGATTAATGATGTCAGTCATTGGATTAGACATCACCTTTGCAAAGTAATGTTATTAGGCCAAAATTTTGCAATGGTAACGTGAGATTTATTCGGAAGAAACTACACGGTTCATCGTGAAATGCTAATTCAAAGAAGGCCCGGTACAATCTTTCTCAAGAATATCATTCGAATTTTTCTCTACTACTCCAGGTATGTTAAGACTATTCCTTCATTCTTTTTGGCATGATCCATACGATACAAATGAAACGAGCAAATGCACAACTTCCATAAATGACTCTATTCACAGAAATACTAGAGATGTTTATGTTCTTGATTCCCCATGTGTCATATTATTCTATCATCTGTTCATGGGTCTTAAAAATATGTAAGTTGGTAAAGTTTATTTCATGACATTAATCAGAGGTATATTCTTGATTCCCCATGTGTCATATTATTCTATCATCTGTTCATGGGTCTTAAAAATACGTAAGTTGGTAAAGTTTATTTCATGATATTATTCAGAGGTATAATGGTCTTATGACGTACCGAGATATTTTATTAACGTATTTCATATGAATTTCATGCATTTAGTCATGTACATTGATCCATGACCAGATGGCGTTATATATATATATATATGCGAAAGGATATGGGAAAGGTTATGGCGTTATATATGCACCACCACCTGATCAGCTGGTATACGTTGATGATTTTGCCCACAGTGGCCGAGATGATATGATGGGATGCCCTCAGAGGCCTGATGATGTTATGAAACATGTACCTATGCATGACATGACATCATACGCATATGCATGACACTATAATTATTTCATGAATTACAGAAGTATCTAGACTTATAGGTTGAGTCATTTATTCTACATTTCTTCCATGTCTGTTATGTAATTATTTATGTGCCTTGCATACTCGGTACATTGTTCGTACTAACGTCCCTTTTGCCTGGGGATGCTGCGTTCATGCCCGCAGGTCCTGATAAATAGGACGAGAGCCCTGCAAGTAGGCTATCAACTTAGCGGAAGATGTTGGTGCGCTCCATCTGCTTCGGAGTTGCTTGTTTGGTTAGTATGATTTAGACGTGTATTCTTTGGTATGGCGGGACTCTGTCCCGACCTTTATGAAAATTATGTATTCATAGAGGCTTGTAGACAGATGTCATGTACGTAAAAGATTGTATGGCCTTGTCGGCCTATGTTCAGTACAAGAGTGGTTATTTTGGTCTTATAGGCCGGTATGTCTTAGGTAGAAGTTGGTATCCCATGTTGTATTCTACTTATCTCACGGCAGCCTTCTAGCTCAGTTATCTATGATAGTATGAGATGAAAGAATACGTTATGGTGGTACTCGGTTGAGTAAGGTACCGGGTGCCTGTCGCGGCCCATCGGTTTGGGTCGTGACATGTTTTTCTTATTTTATAGGATTCAAAGTTATTAATTAAGATTTTATAATCAAATTCTTTGTAATAATCATTTTTTTCCAAAAAATACTCTCTCTATTTATTAATTTAGTTTTTTATTATTTGTTAGAAAATCAGCAGGAGCACCTTTATGAGTTATATCAAAGTTTTAGTTGATCTCATTTGCTTTTTTGAGTTTTGATCAATTCATATTTTCCAGCTGATTCTCTAAATTCTAGTTAGTGTATAACAAAAAATTAATATACTATATAGAAGATATCATGTTGAAAGATAATAAAATTTTATAACAATAGAATCTTATTCTAGAAGTTATAACTTGTTATTCCCCGTGTCTCAATATATGTGACACTTTTAGTTTTCGAGATTCAAACTTCATAATTATGACTATGCATTTGGATATAGAATCTTTAGATTTTTTGAATTAAAACTTACATACTTGAAAAGAATATAAAAGTACTATAAGTCACAAAAATTAATTATTTAAAATATTTAAAGGACATATAAATAAATACGATCAAAGTATAATTCATTTAACTGTCAAAATGCGAACATTGTCACATATATTGGAATGAAGGGAGTAATTGATAACAAGATGAATCAACTTTTTTTATTTACTTCAATACTTCAATAATTTCAAAAGAATGAAATAGAATATGAAGTTAAGCTATAAAATTTATTGCTACATGTAACGACCCGGTCGGTTGTTTCATGAGTTACCGCACCGTTTCACCCATTCCCGCTTCTTTATGCTTGCTTATCTGTGTTATGTGGTATCGGGTTAGTCGATTTGAATCCGAAATGATTTTGGGGAATGTTTGAGACACTTAGTCTCTTAAGTTGGCCTTTACTTGAAAAAAGTCAACCGGACGTTGACTTGTGAGCAAACGATCCCAAAATTTGGGTTTCATGATTCGGATAGCTTCGTGGGATGATTTGGGACTTAGGAGTGTGATCAGAAGGTGTTTTTGAGGTCCGGAGTAGCTTTAGACTTGAATTGGCGAAAATGTATTTTTGGGGTTTTCTGGTTGATAGGTGAGATTTAGATATAGGGGTCGGAATGGAATTCCGGGAGTTGCAGTAGGTTCATTGTGCCATATGTGATGTGTGTGCCAAATTTCAGGTCATTTAGACGAGGTTTGATAGACCTTTTGATCAAAAGTGGAATTCGGAAGTTTTTAGAGTTCTTAGGCTTGAATCCGTGATTAATTTGATGTTTCGATGTTGTTTTAGATGTTTTGAAGATTGGTACAAGTTTGGAAGGTAGTATATGACTTACTCGTGCTTTTGGTTGAGGTCCCGAGGGCCTCGGGGTAATTTCGGGCGGTTAACGGGAGATTTTGAGTTGGGTTTGACAGCTGAAGTTTTCTATTGCTGTCATAACCGCACCTGCGGCTAGGGGACCACATGTGCGGGCTCGCAGAAGTGCCCAGAGGGTCGAAGATGCGGAAACGGCCATGGAGGGCTGGAACTGCAGAACCAGCTATTCGAGCGCACCTGCGATAGCGTAGGTGCGGGTGTTTGATCGCAGGTGCGGAATTGGGATTTTAAGTGAAAACCGCAGTTGCTGTGCTTTGGCCGCAAATGCGGTACTGCAGGTGCGAGAAGCCTGGGTCAAAAAGTATATACTTCATCCTTCACGATTTTCAGCCTTTCTTCACCATTTTTAAATTGATTTTGGAGCTTTTTGGGAGATTTTGAAGAGGGAATTCAAGGGAACTTCGTTGAGGTAAGATTTTTGAACATAAAACTCATTTCCATGGTGTTATTTCACGGATTAGGCTTTTAATTTATGGAAATTCGCATTATTTCACGGATTAGGCTTTCACTTCGTTGTGCTGTTTTGAGGTGACGCACACACTATATGACGAGCGTGGAGTTGTGTACCGTTGGGGATTGTGACTTGATCTGTCCTGTGCGACTACTAAGCCGCGTATTTTACTTGGAAACTATTTGATATTGTTATATTTTGGAAAATATTATTGTGTTTGGGGCTAAACACCGTGTCTGGGCCTTGTGCCGATTGTTTGGACACTTAGGGGCTTTTACAACTATTTTTCGTCACTGTTTTGGTTTAAATGTTTACACTCAGTCATGCTATATTCTTACTCTTTTCATAACTCGATTTTATTCACCCTTTTGATGTCACAAATGATTTTGAGCCATGTACTTGTTTTACTTTCAGCCCGGGGGGCTTGAGCGAGATCTGATTGAGTGAGGCCGAGGTCCTATGTTGTGAGGATATTGTGAAGTTGAGGGCCTGATGGATCTATGCCACGAGTTGGCTTGTCGTTATATGTTCGAGAGCCTGATTTGTTATGCCATGAGGTGGCTTGTGATAGCTCTTGGGCTGTAAGGAGCCCCTCAAGGAGTCTGTACACCCCCAGTGAGCGCGAGTACCCAGTGTGGATGTGATATTGCCCGAGGGGCTGTTGTTGTTTCATGTTATTGCCCGAGGGGCTGATACGAGTGATTGTGAGATAGCCCGAGGGGCTGGTTCTATTGGTATTTTGCCCGAGGGGCTGATTTGAAACTATTGAAAGGTGTTTTCAAAAGGATTTTATTGGACTGAGATGTTTTTACGAGTTTTACTGTTTTACTTTGTGCTGGTTTTATACTCTTTCTCTGTAGCATTATGTTGTGTTTTACGTGTTTTCTTATCGCTCAGCTGCCTTTACTTTTATTACTTACTGAGTTGGCGTACTCACATTACTCCCTGCAACTTGTGTGCAGATTCAGGAGTCTCGGGTCACGCTAGCAAGGGCTGATTTGATTCCCAGTAGGCTTGTTCGGAGTTGACTAGGTAGCTGCTCGACGTCCGCAGCCCAGTGCTTATCCTTCCTATCTTTATTTCACTTGTTCTAGCTTTGTATTAGACTATGTAGTCTTTTCAGCCTCTTAGACGGATTTTTGATACTCATGACTGGTGACACCCCGATGTCGGGCTGTGCTTGTTTCCGCAAAGTTCTATTCTACTCTTTATTTTTGGATTTATAACTTATCAATGACTTAAAATGAATTATTATTACTGCTTAGTTGGTTTAGGGGTTTGTGTCGGCTGGCCTTATTTCACGATAGGTGCCATCACGACCGGGTTCAATTTAGGGTCGTGACACTACATAAAGATTTTGGGGCCCTCAAGAGCTTCGGGCCTCAAGCAAATGCTTTATTTGCTTGGCCCTTCAGCCGCACCTGACTACTAATAGCATATCTGTCCTAATGAGTGGCCAGGGGTGGGATTTTCAACTGATTCTTCTTGGTTTATTATACCTTATATGGTACTTGAAATTTGAAACCAATTGTGGGCTCCTTATTAAATTATCTTCAACTGGCTTTGCTTTTTCATATATTTTCTTTGCCGACGATGTCATCCTTACTTCAAAAGTAAATTCCAAAGAGTTGCCACGCAATTTTGTTGACATTCTAAATTCCTTGAATAGTAGCTGGGGTCAAAAGATAAACTTTTCTAAATTAAGAATTCTTTCGCTCTGAAAATTGCAATGAAAGAGAAATAATTTACATGCTTTGTTCTTTCAACATGACTGAAGGAAAGTCTTCTGATAAAGGCTAAGATTTCCTATCTTCACTCATCACCCCTCAAAAGATGACTTTCAATTTACGAGAAAGGTCTAGAATTGTCGCTGCACTATCGAATATTTTTTATAAATTACTCTCCGATATACTATTTGGTCAATCGTGTCCCTATCTTATACTTTTATTCAGATCTACCCCTAACTTAGACGGTTGGCCATGCGTCACTCTCAGATCAAGTGACCCATCCTCAATTTAAAATACCTACCTCTATTATGCGACCCTAAACCCCCTCCCCTAAAATACCCCACCAGAGATGTGTTATGCTTAAACGGCAAGTTACTCCGTTAACGTATAGCGCATGTATTAGATGCGCTAAGCTTATTAGATTAAAAGACTCAGTATAGCGCTTGAATTATGTGATGACCCGATAGGTCACCTCATGTTTTGAAATCTATTTCTATGATCCGAAGCCTTGAAAGTCATGTTTCAGCCTTCCTCAATTTGCATGCGCAGTCGTGGCATTTTTCCGGAAAGCTTTTATGTTAAAAACTTATAAAAATAAGAAATTTCGCCTAAAAACATCATTTGAGTTGACTTCGATCAACATTTTAGGTAAAAGGACTTAGATTTGTGTTTTGACAATCCCGGTGGGTCCGTATAATGATTTGGGACTTAAGTGTATGCCCGAAATCAAAATTTGAAGTCCCTAGCCCGAGATATCGAACTTTGTCAAAATTTGGAAGTTAAAAGCTTAATGAATTTGAAATGTTTGACCAATGTTTGGCATTTAGGATAATGGGTCCGTATTTTGGTTTCGGAACCCGGTATAGGTCCAATGCCACATTCATGACTTACCTGTGAAAGTTGGCGAGAAACGGAGTTGGTTTGACGTGATTCGGATATTCGATTGTGAAAATAGAAGTTTCAATGTTTTCTTGAAAATTTCATTTGATTTGGTTTTCAATTCGTAGTTCTAGGAGTTATTTTGGCGATTTGATCGCGCGAGCAAGTTCATATGATGTTTTAAGATTTGTGTGCATGTTTGGTTTGGAGCCCCGAGGGCTCGGATAGGCTACAGAGTGAAATTTGACTTGGAAAATGTTGTTGGAGTTCAGATTTTTATTGCAGACCCCAGACCTCGCATTTGCGAGGTCAATCATTGCATTTGAAACAACTGTTGGGTTCGCATTTGCGATCTACTCACCGTATTTGTGATGAGTAGCTGGGAAGGCCAGAGTTCGCATTTGCGAAGAGGGACAGGGGGAGGCAGTGATCACAAATGCGATCAAATGGTTGCATTTGCGGAGATTATTGGTCGCAATTGCGAACCATTCTTTGCAATTACGAAGGAATCACGAGTTTGAAGAGATTCACATTTGCGGTGGCTTCTTCGCATTTGCGAACTCCAAGTCTCAAATGCGACATCTGCACCTGATCAAAATGGGACTTAGACGGGATTTTTGGTTCAGTTTTAAAATTTTAAAACTCAAGAACCCTAGAGGCGATTTTCAAAGAACATTTCTTCTGCAAATCATTGGTAAGTGATTCTAAACTAGTTTCCTTCAATATTCCACTATATTTCAGAAGTTTTCAACCTAAAATCTAGAGTTAGGGATTTGGTAAACTAGGGATTTAGACCTCAAAATTGAGGTCGGATTCCAAAACCAATTATATAACTGGGCTCGGGGGTGAATGGGTAATCGGGTTTTGGTCTGAATTTAAGGTTTGGATCAAGCGGGCCTGGGTGTCGACTTTAGTTGACTTTTTTAATAATGTCCTAAATTGAGTTCTTTGCAATCGTGGGTAGTTCCTAAGGCTTATTTTGAATCATTTGGTTGGTAATTTGCTAGATTCTCTTGGTTCGGAGTCTTGTTTGAGAGGAAAAGTCGTTGTTGAGCTTTGAGTTTGGCCGGTTAACCTTGGCTTTAGGGATTAGGACTTAATTGTCTTTTTGCTACGTGTTTGAATGTCGGGTACAACGTATAGGTGAGGTGACGATTATAGATGCGTTGTTGTCGAGTTATTGCATGCGGGTGAGTCTTATTCTTGTAATCGTTGCTTTCCTTGATCACATTATCTATTCTTAGGCTAGTTAATCGTTATGTTGATCGTTCTAATCATGTTTACAGACTTTTTGGTAATAATTGAGTATTTATTCAAAGTTGAGGTTGGTATGTGGAACCAAACGTTGAAGTAAGACTTTTTCTTGCTATTTCTATCTCCCTGTTGTCATTTGTTCATTGATTTTTGGTAAGGCAGAGCGCTAATGCACGAAGGGTGATGCTGTGCCATATTGTGAGTGTTAATGCACGAAAGGTGATGCCGTGCCATATTTTGAGTGTTAATGCACGAAGGATAATACCGTGCCATGTTATGAGAGTTAATGCACGAAGGGTGATGCCGCGCCGTTTCAATTGATTATATGGTGAAGTTGAGAGTAAAAGCACAAAGGGTGATGCCTTTACTTGTACTTATTGGTTCAAGGTATATTGGTTGATCGAATTCTTATTACGGTTGGTATTCTTTATCTTGTGATCCCCTCGGCACGTTCCACTTCCGATATTACTTGTCTAGCTTTTACTTGTTGTTATCTTTGTACGTATATTGTTAAATTGCACAGGTTTATTCGTAGGTGTCTTTTCATAGCCTCGTCACCACTTCGTCAAGGTTAGGCTCGACATTTACTAGTACATGAGGTCGGTTGTACTGATACTTCACTCTACACTTCCAGTGTAGATTTTGGTATTGGTCCCAGCTGATCGAGAGGCGTAGCAACTCGAACTGGTTCATCGGAGACTCAAGGTAGATCTGTCGACGTTCGCAGACCTTAAAGTCCCCATCTATCTTTTCTGTTTTTATTGTTCTTTAATTCAAATAGTTGTATTCCTTTCAGACTTTTATTTGTAGTAAATCCTAGAAATTCGTGAATTATGACTCCAGATCAGGGTGGTAGTAAATGTTGAAGTTTTTGTTTATATTATTCCGCACTCGCTGTATTTCATTTTAGATTAATTGCTGTTATATACTGAATTGAATAACGATTGGCTTAATAACTCTCTAACGTTGGCTTGCCTAGCAAGTGGAATATTTAATAACTCTCTACTTAAATATAGCCATCTTCTTCCCCGACAAAAACAAAAGAGAAATGGTCGCCCCACCCCCATTTGTTTTAAGCAAAACTCCATTGGCACCCACAAACTTCCCCGAAATACTATGTCGTTCATATTTTATCAATCAACAACCGGATCCAAGGCTGCTTTGTGGAGTGGAACTCGCTTAGTGCTCGATTCGGTTGTTAAAGCGGCATTTTTACTCGGACTATTAGTATAAGTTATATATATGTATTTGTGTAATTAGTTGTTAGTAATGTATTTTCACGACCCAAAATCCAACTAGTCGTGATGGCACCTAACCCAACCAGCTAGGTAAGCCAACTAACAATTTTACAATTCCAATGAAATTAATAAAACAATTAAATAGAAGAAGTTATCTAAATCTTATACATTTCCGACTGATAGTACAAATCATGAGCTTCTAAGAATAAAATTTACAAAGCTGGTATGAAGTAAATACATCATCTGTTTGAAAAGTACAAAGACGGAGTTTAAAGAATCTAAAGTTATGATGAACAAGAGGCAGCTACAACCGGAACGTAGGTACGTCCTCAAGTCCATCTCCCGTCGAACACAGCAACACCAGCAATCAACATCTGCACGCAAGGTTCTGAAGTGTAGTATGAGTACAACCGACCCCACGTACTCAATAAGTAACAAACCTAACCTTAGGTTGAAATTAGTGACGAGCTGGAACAAAGGTCGGGTCCAACACCAATTGCCAACAACAGTTCATAACAACGTAAAATAAGTAATAAAGAAGTAACTCAGAGTTAAAATGCACAGCTTATTCATAGTTCCCAAAAATAGTTTCGCTTTTCAAGTATACCAATGAAAACCCGAATTCTTTACCAAAATAGTCGAAAATATGAATAAGTTTGAAAACTGTAATAATTCCCAAAAACCTTTCAACAATACATAAGATGTTTTATCTTTTGGATAGTATGAGGAAAGTACATCTCTATGCCTACATATCAATATATAGTGAAATCATGAATGTCACCCAAAACCAGGTAGCAGAAGAAAATGCATCTCTATGCATGTATCTAAGTACGCATGTTAAATGTAGTCATCTCAGTGAGTAACTCATGTACTCACACTCTCAAAGTACTCAATGTCACTATCTCATACTTTCCACTAATCACGCTCAATCATTGTCTGCGACTGGATTGTTTGCCAGTTTGGTGTTCCAGAATCAATTATCACTGACAATGCCTCCAATCTCAACAGTGATCTGAGGAAGAACATATGTGAGACTTTCAAAATCAAGCACTAGAATTCCACAGCCTATAGACCTTAGATGAATGGAGTTGTAGAAGCCGCAACAAGAACATCAAGAAGATACCAAAAAAGATGATGGAAAAGCACAAACAATGGCATGAGAAGATGCCATTCGCTTAATTGGGTTACCTTACCACAGTCTGCACATCAACCGGGGCAACTCCCTACTTACTGGTTTATGGTACTAAAGCCGTTATTCCTACTGAAGTGGATATCCCTTCTCTGATAATCATACAAGAAGTTGAGCTCAGTGACGCAGAATGGATAAGGAGCCATTATGAGCAGCTGGCCCTCATCGACGGAAAAAGGATGAACACAATGTGTCATGGGCAGCTCTATTAGAACAGAATGTCCAGAGCCTTCAACAAATGAGTCAAGCAGGGACAGTTCAAACTGGAGTAGCTGGTATTGAAGAAGATCTTTCTGCATCAGGACGAAACCAAAGGGCAATTCTCTCCCAACTGGCAAGGCCCTTACATGGTCCATAGAGTATTGACAGGAGGAGCCCTTATACTTGTAGAAATGGATGGAGAAGTCTGGCCAAAATCGATCAACTCAGATGCAGTCAAACGATACTATGTGTAACTATTTATGTCTTCACAAAATAATGTAAATTGAACTACGCTTGACCTGATTCCCGTTTAAGAGGGGATACGTAGGCAGCCCTGTGGGTTCGGTCATACCATAATAAAATTTTGATTTCCCCCCAGAACCAGAAACTGGGGCAGAATTTTGAGGAGGACCCTCAAAATTCCGGAGCAAGTCCAGCCAATGCCATCATATCCAAAAAGTCAGAATTCAATCAGAAACTGGGTCAGAAAGCAATTTCAACCGATCACAGCATGTGCAGGGTCAGACATGTCCATCTAACTGGGGCAGAATTTTTAGGAGGACCCTCAAAATTCTATTGCAGGAGAAGTTGTGATGTCTTGGATCGTGTCACAGTCACTGGTTCATCTAACCAATTTCTAAAATAATATATTATATTACGTCTTGGAAACTATGCGTGCTTGCTTGTAAGATGACTCTGTTTAGCCAACGCTACCCCCGATGATTTAAGCAGGACCTTCGGACCAAGCAAATCAAACCAAGCAAGCCGACGTAGGCACGAACTGACCTCCCCTTACAAAACTTACAATTTTTCTTTGAGCGAATGTACATCTGGCGTATTGATAGCATTCGCAAATATATACACGCAGCAAAATCACAATCAATCGGGCCACCAGACACCGAATATATCTCCAGCTAAGAAATATTCCACTCTTATTTGCTACTTGTTATTTGCATGGGACTAAGCCCTGTCCCGCATCCTGCATGAGGCTAGGCACTGCCTCCATTTTGCATAAGGCTAAGCACTGCCTTCATCTACATGGGACTAAGCCCAGTCCCGCATGCTGCATGAGACTAAGCTCTGTCTCCATCTGCATGAGGCTAAGCCCTGCCTCTATATTTGCATAAGGCTAAGCACTGCCTTTATCTGCATGGGACTAAGCCATGTCCCGCATCCTACATGAGACTAAGCTCTGTCTCCATCTGCATGAGGCTAAGCCCTGCCTCTATATTTGCATAAGGCTAAGCACTGCCTTCTATTTGAATGGGACTAAGCCCTGACCCGAATCTTGCATGAGGCTAAGCACTGCCTCCATTTTGCATAAGGCTAAGTACTGCCTGCACCTGCATGGGACTAAGCCCTCTCCCGCATCTTGCATGAGGCTAAGCACTGCCTCCATTTTGCATAAGGCTAAGCACTACCTTCATCTGCATGGGACTAAGCCCTATCCCGCATCTTGCATGAGACTAAGCTCTGTCTCCATCTGCATGAGGCTAAGGCCTTCCTCTACATGTGCATAAGGCAAAGCACTGCCTTCCATTTGCATGGGACTAAGCCATGTCCCGAATCATGCATGAGACTAATCTCTGTCTCCATCTGCGTGAGGCTAAGCCCTGCCTCCATTCTGCATAAGGCTAAGCTCTGCCTTCCATTTGCATGTGACTAAGCGCTGTTCCACATCATGCACGAGACTAAGCTCTTTCTCCATATTGCACGAGGCTAAGCCCTGCCTCCATATTTGCATAAGGCTAAGCTCCGCCTTTCATTAGCATGGGATCTAAGCCCTGTCCCGCATCTTGCATGATGCTAAGCCCTGCCTCCATTTTGCATAAGGCTAAGCTCTGCCTTCCATTTGCATGGGACTAAGCCCTGTCCCGAATATTGCATGAGGCTAAGCCCTGCCTCCTATTTCCACAAGGCCAATCATCGCCTTTATTTACCGAGACTAAGCACTGTCTCTCCGGCACTATCTATTTGCTCCTCTTTCAGGTTGAGCTCTGCCCTCAACCTCCCAAGACTAAGACTTGTTGATTTTAGCATCATATTATTGCATCTCATGGGCTGAAATATCGCCAACTTGTCCAAATGCGTCATCGTCTAAAGGCATCATCCTCATAGTCGGAAGACACCATGACATGGCCTGGGGATCTCTCAAAATTGCATATCATTATTCAAAGGCGTCATGTTTCGGAGGCACCATTTTCATGGCCTGAGAACATCATTTCATGACCTGCGAATCTCTTATCTCACAATTCATGTCCCGGGACATTATTGTCTAAGGACATCATCCCCACCGTCCAAAGACAACCTTCATGGTCCAAAGGGAATTTGCATCATGTTTAAATTCTTGCACTAGTTTATATATTGCATGCACCGTGTTTTAAGTTTTGCAGATAATCTAGGAAGTAATCATTCTTCAAACGGGAGCAATCTTCGCTCCGGTTATCATTCATAATATTCACATCCTGCGATAGTTTCAAACATAACCAACCACCATCAATTACCCGTTGTTTACTCTATGACCGTTCAGATATCTGCCCTGTGATACATCCGGTATTATTCAGATTCGCCTTCATGACTCCGCACAGACCTATCCGATACTATCCTCCCCAAGAAGGAGTTTTTTCCGAAACTTTCTAGCATTCATATAATAACTCCATCGGCTTCATTCACCGGTGGGTCCGAAACTACACATTGCCTGATTCCTGTAAAACAAGGGATATGTAGGCAGCTCAAAGACCAGAGTTCGACCTCTATTTTTTCCAAACGTCCCAATCGGTCAAAATTGGCCATTATTTGTTTACCCGAAAACTCTTTCATCTTTCCCGGGTAAAGAAGGGCAGCTGTTGATCCCCAATTTTTCCCTATAATACTTTTCAAAAAGTGCATATATACCTTAAAACTATGCATTAGCATCAATTTTTTTTCCATAATTTCTACGTTTAAATTAATTTGCCCTATCATTTTTATCTTACATAAATATTCACAAAATTGCATCACAAACATTTTTAAAACATTTCTTGATTTAACATTACTATTTATGGCCCTATTAAGTCCAATTTATTTCATAAATTGCTAGATTGGCAATTTTTGGTTACAATTGCAAGAACTTTGCAATCGTGGCCCATGCATACATTATTGCATTATTTAATCAGAAATTGGTCCATTGTCTTTTTAAAATACTAAATAATTATTTTAAAATATTTTCATGCATAAAAATCATTTTTATAATTAGTTAATTATTTCACAAATTAATTTTATTCAATTGTTTTGGGTATTTAATAAATAGCCCTTTTATTTTCGATTATAGCCTAAATAACCAGCCCAACGCCTCTTTTTAAATTAGCCCAAAAACTTAAGCCCAAACCAACGGTCCAGGATTTTCCTACCATAATTAAACTATTCAAACCCCCCTCTAACCCTAATCATTTGCCCCTTCCCCCGCCGTAATTCTTCCCCTTTCTCTCTCAAACGCTCTCTAACAAAACCCTAATTTCCTCGCCGTCACCGGCATACGCTACTATTCCATGGTATTTCTTCATCATCTTAGGCCTCTACCGGCCTCCTACCGGCTATGCTCTATCCGTCTCCTAGATCCTTGAGGGGATTTCAAGGGAGCTAGGTAGGTCTGTCTTGCACCTTTGGATTTTTTGCCTGTTTCAGGCTATTTGCCCGGCCTTGAGTAAGAATTTTTCTTACTTTATTACGAATCCATGGTTTTCTAAGCCTATGTTCTCGTCTTTGTTGCACTTTCTAAAAAAACCCTAATTTTTTGGTTTTCGATCTGTACAGATCTGAGACGAATCGAACATATTTCATATATTTTCCTTGAAAGTTTTCTGGTTTTCAACTGATTTCCCGTTTTTCTAAACTAGGGTTTACTATAAGTTATCTTTTCAAAGGGTTTCTAATTTTTAATGCCTAGTCGTTTGTTCTTATGTTTCTCGAGTGATTTTGGCTAAGGCTGTCTAAGCCATAGTCGATTTATGTGAAAACCCTAATTTTCTGATGCATTGCTTAGATTTTAAGTTTTTCCATTTTACCCATTGCATTGTTTCATTCTGTATTTTGACTTACATGCTTTTCCTTAGTTAGATTCATTGCTTTGTGACTTTTACCATAATTAATCCCTATTAGTGTTTCAGAACTATCTTTCGTCTAATTTCTCTATGTTTATGGAATTTTACTTAGCCTATCTTCTATTTGTGGAAGTTGGTATCTTTCCAGAAATCAGTATCACTTTGAAACGCTAATTGACTGATTCTCGATTATTTCCCTTTTCATGACCTTAATTGGTCTTCTTACCTTATTTAATTGCCTATAATATTTACTGATTCCTTATGTGATTATATCCTTAATTAGACTCCTAATTATTCACTCTTTACTTAAGTTTGATTTGAATTGCTTTCCTTAAATATTTCATGTCCTTACCGTTGGTTAATTACCCTTTATTAAGGGAAGATTATACTGATTATCTTCGTGTAATTGATTCTGCGATCCTCCCTTGATTGACTGAAGTTGGTACTATTACCTTATTGGCCCTATCTTTGAACTACTATATAAACTCCTCTATTTTACTTCTTAAGACGAACATTAGTTAAAAAAAACACACATGTACACTCAAAACTCTTCTTTCTTTCTCTGCTACTTGTGATAATCACTGATCTAGCCGGCTATACGCCAAGGCTAGATATTGAACTGCACTCGCTTTACATTCTGTGCCCTTTTCCTTAACTGGTATCTCTCTGATTAGATTTTGAAACCTAAACTCTATGTGTTTCATTACTGCACTATTTCGTTGACCATGAATTCAACCTATTTTCCTGTTTACTTTTTTGCTTAGCATGTTTAAGTTCTGTCCTGTTAAACGTAATTAGCATGTCTACACTCCACCTAGTTATCTGATACTTAACCAGCTTGTTTGTGAATATCTGTTTAATCCCTCAACTATGTGATCATATTGGTTATTTGATGTATGTGATTTACCCTGCCCGTATACTTAATTCTGTTTAAGACATGTCCAGTTTCCTACATTACATTTGTGATCTATGTCTTAACTGTTTACTGTCTGTGACTAACCTGCTAAGTCTCTAAGACCCTAAGTGTTCTATGCAGTTGTTGTCTGCATGTTTCCTCTATACCCTGTCCATGTACCCTCGAATGTGATTCCTATATGTTCCCAACCCCCTGTCATCCTTGTGTGACATTGGTTTGTTGGATGTTTGTGTACCCTATGACTAACTGACCATGTGCTTGCTCTCTTCAGAACTGATTTCAAAAAAGATGTTCTTACTGTTCTCTTAAATGGTTTTCGCTCTTAGCCTTCTCTTACAACTAATTTCTATCTCAAAATCTTTTACTCCTAAAGTTACCTCTACACTATTTTTTCACTAAGTCTTTCAAAACTATGTCAAGCACTCTCACTTTAATCTTAGGTCAATAGGTTCTACCCCTCCAGTGTGTGTACTGCCCAGGAATCCCATGAGATTCCTCTGAACTCTAGCACACTGGGGCTGGCCCTTCCACACTACACATAATCAGTCCCTATTTTTAGTACAGTCTTTGTGTGAGCACTGCCCGGGATCCTTGAGGTCCTTAGGGAACTCTGACACACCTGGACACAAATTGGCTATGAGATTTCTGGGCATTTGAGACTACATTGAAGGCCTGGTACTCCCAGGTTTACTTTGGGTCAACTTCAGGCTCCCTATAGTATAAGTTTACATTTCATGTATGTAATTTACTCAATCATGGTCTGTAATAATCCTTTGTAAATAGATATTGGGGTAACTAGTAAAAAGGGAGGATAATTTTATGATTCTGTGCAGTAAACTGGGTAGAAACCATGTTAGGTTTTACATTATGTTGAGTTGCTGTAGAAATCATGTTCTAGGTTTGTGTAATGCATAAGATATGATGCTTTAAGATTGCTATGCTTATTCGCATTAAACCATGCTAAATTTGTGCATTAGATACCCTGTCTTAGGACAATCATGTTTACTGCTTCTGCACATCACGTGCTATAGTTCATCACTTCATTTTTGATTCTGCATAAGTCACTATCACTTAGAAATTTTTTTATTAAGTTAAATAATACTGCTTAATAAAACGACCATCTCTATGTGCATTAGAAATCCTGCCTCAGGACTCTGTTTGCATTTGCTTTAAATCTTGTCTATATCGCCTAAATAAATAACTGTCTATGAAAAGGTTAAAAAATAGCCTCACGCATAGGTATCATGTTCCAGCAGCAATCTGTATAAAATCACCTGTTCACTAAGACCAGCATGCCTATAGGTTGAAACAACTTCAAATTGTTAAAACGTCCCCTATAACTATGATTGTGTATAGCTCCACGCCTAGGCAAATCTTAGGTGATTAATGTCCTTATAAAAACTGAGAAATTGTGCTCTGATTATTTATAAACTGCTCAAGTTTAACAGTTTTTTTAAAATAAGTAGGCAATGTGATTAAGATTTTGTCACTTCGCTTTAAAAATAATGCTGCATACTCTGTGTTTGTGATGCTCACCAAGATACCCTGTTCTAGATTTCACTGAAATTACCTAAAATCTGTGTTTGAGACGTGTTGCTTATTTGTTTATATATGTGGAGGTAAACATGAGCTCCTAACTGCTCCCCTATTTGGTAGTCCAGTGTGTTATTTATTGTCGCCTAGATTTTTGCCTTTTAAACGCCTTAGGAGGGTCTAGAATTGCCTAAGTCTAGAGGTCCTAAACTCCTCCAGGACCACAAGGAAGGGAAGGATAACAACACACTTAGAGTTCGTTAATCAAACTCGCTTATATAACCACTAAGGGGAGGGTAAGGGGTAGTAAAAGGATATGATGACTTGTGCGCTAATGCAACATGCAGCCCTTCTCACTGAGCTGTGATTGCCGGGCATTGCATGGATATGATCCTATAGGCTAACAAACTTAGGACTTCCCTTTCCCCAGTTCATATATGTGTACTTAGACTGCCTAAACTTTCTTGGTTTGTGTATGTATGCTTGGACTGCTCAAACCTCCTTAATTTACGTGTGCTTTACTTCCGTGATTGTATATGTGTTTAGACTGTGTAAATTACCTTTATTTGCAAATGTGTGTTTAGACCGTTTACTTGTTAAATGACTAATTCACAAAGTTTAAGTTCAGCCGGGAGCCATCGTTATGGACCACGAGGGGTACCTAACACCTTTCCCTCAAGGTTATTTCGAGTCCTTACCCTAATCTCTAGTAATGCGAATTGGTTAATTGAGTTAATTGCTCTTGGTGCCCTAACGCACCCTAATCCGTTAGGTGGCGACTCTTCAAATACCCAATTTCTAAAAGGAAACTAGTTATTTCCCCATGAATATCGAAACCCGAACTCCGCAAAGGAAAAAGGGGGCGCGACAATGGCCCCATTTATAACATCACGAACCCAACTCCGCACTCGTTCTGAGTGACCTGATTTTACAAGACCACGTCATCTCAAAACCCACGAACCATTTCATACCCTCCTTGTGCGCATAATCGTGTCTTCAACTGGTACACCCATTCTGACAATTCTTCTATGAATCTGAAATTATTTTCTCCCATTCCTCCAATACTACACCGAAGATAACATAGAACACTCCAAGCCCCTTTCATAATCTGCTATAAAATCTTGATACTTAACCATATCACGGACTCAAAGTCCTTAGGCACCACACTTTAACCTTTAAATCAACTAGGACCGTTGTTGAGAGTCACCCACTCTGACTTGGTCCCGAATATAGTCAAACCCCCAAGGCTTTGCTAGCACATGAACACCCTCTCAAAGAAGCACGCGGCTGAATCACCCTTCTTGTAAATCACCTCTAGACGAAGAATAAATCCTGAATCTTCCCAAAACCTGAACATGAACCCATAAGGCCAATGATGGAACATATTCCTCAAATCCTTTGCTCAAATTATGACTAATGTTTATTTTCTTAGTCGTAATAACCCACCAGTACACCGATAACAAGAAACCGCACAAGTGTTATGCCCCATTTTAACCGGGTCAAATTAGAGTATAACATATTGGTGATTCCTGAATTAATTATTAATTAAAGAGTCTCCACCTAATTATTTTAAAGGGTGAATTAGGACACCCAAATCGTTTAATTAAGTATGGAAAGTAAGACTCCATTATGGTCTACTTGACTAATATTCTGGTTAAGGGGTTCTAGTTAAATTGAGGGGAAGGTGTGAGGCACCCCTCAAAGTCCGCATAAGACGTGGTTCTCTTCCGAACTTAGTTAATTAATTAAGGCAACAATTATAATTATCTAAATATGAATTAATCCGATGGACAAAAGTATACTTCATCCTTTAAGAAAATCTTTATAGAAATGAATTCCAATGTGACCAGCTTTGAGTTTAGAGCTTTAACTTTGATAGAACAATTGACAAAAAAAGGGAAAGAGATTCAAGCGTTATTTATAGGAAAAGTTAAATTTGAATCTTTTAAATAAGCTAAACAAATATAGACTAATTAATAAAAAAATTTGGATAAATTGACTTCTAAGTCTTGAAAGTAGATGTCCTATTATATGTGATAAAACAATTACTTCTATAATGAGATAGAGGGAAGACAAATGATAACTAAGTGATTAAGTAAAACTTTACTAATAATCCTACTCTGAGTGTGAATTTTAACACAGCAATCATAGAAGAGTTAAAATAGAACAAATGATAAATAAAATAGAGGAAAGATGCCATAGGCATCCCCAAGCGATTTTCTCGCTTGTTTTCTTCTTTTTTGATGCGGTTAAAGAATAAGGATGTGATGACTCTCTGCAAGCGGGAAGTATCTTGCACTAAGGCTCCATGTTGCTCCCAAAGTGTACATGACAAAATAAGAAGACAATAATAAGTAGAAAATAGGAAATTCAATTCTGACTACTATATGAAAAAAATGAAGAAGCTTATAAGACATAGTATTAATTTAACACAGAAAGGATTTAAGCAAGTCAACAAACCTGCGTATGTCTAAAGCTTAACAGAACTTCAAGCAACATTTTGACAAGTACCTTTAAACATAGTCATTACAACGTGAAGGGATAAACTACGTACATGTCATTTCGAACATGAAGGAATGATCTTACAACATGGCTCCTAAACTAATAATTGAACTTATTAGTAATTTTGATATCTATAGCAGTGACATTTTATAAAATATTCCGTTCAACTTATGTAGGAAAAAAAAAAGACTTCCTATAGTCATAGTTCCCATATCATACCAATCTAAGAACGAAAGAGACTTAAAGCAGGGCATTTAAGTACGCATTATACACTTAGCAGGTACTTATAGATATAGATTCTTAAGTAGTACTCTGTTCTTGAAGCTAAAAGAAAATTGTAGTTTCTATTATGACATACTTTTGTATAAACAATGTCAGGAAGTATACACCCAAATTTAAAAGGAAAGTTAGACATGTGATATAAACAAGGGAAACTTTTGGATAGATATTTTCGAATAATGAAATGCCAAATATGTTAACCAAGTTTCTAAACAGATGAATACACATTAACATACCAAAGACTTGCAGTAGAACTTATTGGCAACAAGATTTTCTTATGACATGGTGTCTAAAGACCTAAGTCGTGTTTTAATGAACTTCTTATTCTATCACAGAATCAATAACTTACAATCAAACAAGTTCAATTAACAAGTCAATTAACTTTGAAGAAATAGTACTACTCTACCGCTAAGATTCGTAACTGAAACCATAACTAAAAAATAATTCTCAACAGATTTGAATAATAACATGCTATTAGAAGATTTTAGCTATAACTACTAAAGACATGATTGCCTAATATCACTATTTGGACCAAGATTCCACAAAATATATTTCAATACAACTAAAGGGAAGAAAACTTAATACATAATTTCTACTATAATAAAATATATATGTTATTAATACAAGAACAATATAATGAAGTTGGGGTTTTACCTTCCACGGGGCAGTGAACTAGGCTTTGAGGTCTCAAATTTACTACTCTTTAGTTATTGAGAATGTAAAATAGAGACTAGAAATTGAGAGATTTCCCACAGATTGCGAAGCTTGTGATATTTTAGTAAAATGGAATATGGTATGAAACTAATTTTCGAGAGTTGAAGCTTGATTTCGGCTGAGACTTAGAGAGGTATTTATAGATGAAACAACTAGGGTTTTGATTTGAATTTGAAATTCTAAATTTTGTTGGAAGAGAGAGGTCACGGGTTGAGTGTGGTGTTCGAAAATGAGCTGTTTGAATCTCTGCTATCTCTGCCTTTTCAGAGATTTCTTTGGCCTCTAGTGTTGACTTAATCTTGTGCCAGAAAGAGGCTGGAGAGACGTAATGGAGAGAGAGAGAGAGAGAGGGTACGGAGTTTCACAAAAATGGAGGAACAATTCTGAGGTAATAGTCTGCAATGGTGAAGTTTGCAAAGAGGGGAAAGGAGACGTTGCTGGCAATGAGAAGAAAACCTAGTTTAGTCTTTAAGTTCTTTTAGGAATGATATTTGGGCTTGGACATATTGGGTTTATGGGAATTGGGTGATGGCTAATTGGGTTGGTTTGGACTATTGGAGAGTGGCTAGAGAATGGGTTGGCTGAAATTGGTAGGCTATTTCCTTCTTTAAATCNATATATATATATATAATGATAGTGATAATAATTAGGAACTCAATTAGACAGAACTCGCTCACTCTCCAAAAAGAACATTCACATGCCACAAAGATGCACCATATGCTTGCCCGTAGTGTAGTACTCGACTAATCGAGCTCATTCATTCTTGGATCAATTAGGACTTTATTTGGTTGTAATGTAGGCTACGGGACGGGTAGGATACATTTAGATATAAGAGTGGCTACACCTCCCTAAGCACTTTAATACATACATTTTTAATATTCAAACCCTGTACTTGTGTCAAACCAAAATTCCACCTTCACATCAATGTAAATTACTCCTTTCTTCTTTAAGCACACTTACGTCAAGAGCCACCACTTATCAAGGAAATATTTTTTTTTCAAGAGGCTCTTCCTTTTTTTCAAAACAGTGCACCTTTCTCCTTATTCAATTAGTTCCACTCAAAAGCCAAACCAACCACCCCACACTTTAACTTTTACAAAGTTCATAACAATTCAAGTGCTTATGAGAGGTGAAAAGGTTCAAAAAGATGGTTAATTCAACAAATGGGTAGGGCTTGTAATGTGGTTGCCAAAGAAAAAAAGATTATAGGCTCAAAGGGGTTAACTACGATACATAACAATTAGGTGGGTCAAATATACATATCTGGCTCAACAAAGAAATGCCTATATCACTTCTAAGACTGAATGAAGCTACTATTTTGCTTTGCAAACACACAGGGAAAGTTCTAGGCATCAAATGTACAGCATGGAATACAATAACACTCACACACACATGGCACATGACTCACTCTGGATTAGTTTATCAAGATATTTTCTTTGAGTATTCAAGTTAGGTACAAACATACAATTTTAAGGCACTTAAATAAGATTCAACCCTTGAAGATAAGCGCTACACTCTAGCGTCTATCGTGTTCAGGTGTAAGAACACTAAGGGTTTTTCTTCTTCAATTTAAACTCGTCACCCATTAATCCTAACCTAAAACAGAAAAAACAAAAAAAATTTACCTATACCCGGTTCAAGCTAAACCCTTGGAAAAGAACCGTGGCCCAAAGAAAAACCAAGGGGGAGTTACTACACTACCTAACAAAAGAAAATCTTTTTATTATTTTTTTTCTTTAGACTTAAATCCCTCAAGAAAATTGTCTAATGGATCCATCCTCGGGAAAATTCCAATCATTTTTTTTTCGTTTTTTCTAAAAAATTAAAAAAATTATTCAATTAAACTAACACAACTAAAACAACAAGAAAATCACCCAGACAATCTCCTCACCCCACACTTAAAATTGTGCATTGTCCCCAATGCACACCATACTAATAAGAGGGTAAAATAAACTACCTGGTAGGCCAAAGGCCGAAGCACTAACAGCTCATGGGGTACTCAGACTTCTCCCAAGCTTGGTCCTTCCAATGGCTTTGCATTCCATGCTCCTAAAAAATAAAAAAAATCGATACTACAAAAATAATACGATTAGAGAAAAAAACAAAAATAAAATAAAATAAATCAATAAAGCTGGGTTGCCTCCCGACAAGCGCTTGATTTAACGCCGCGGCACGACCCGAATCACTTTTTGCCTCCGCCTTGAGCTTATGAATCGAATCCCAAGTTTTGATTCAAGCTTATGATTATGGTCATGGGGCGGTGGAACAAATCTAACTGGCCCAAGGAAATAATGTAATATTCTGCACTCATTGGCCTTTGTATGAGGTATGTAATCCTGACGTTCTAGCAAGAAGACTTCCAGAATATATGCACCTTGTTCCTCATTCCTTGACTCTTCGATTGGTTCAGATGACTCTATTTCCATATCATCATCCAAACATAATGTGGAAAAATGCTTGGAGTGTGGACCAATGCGCTCAAACACATGAACTTTAGGATTTACAACATCCTCAACATCAATGATACTAGAGTCAACAAAATTTGTATCCTCAAAGTCCTTGGTTGGCTCTAGTCTCACTTCTTCAACATTGACATCCTCAAATTGTAGTTGGCTAGGTTGTTGATGTTCTACTCTAACCTCCCCAATTAACACCTCAAATTCATGCTCTTCTTGGCTACTATCCTCAATATTGGCTTGTTGAGCATTAAAAGCTCCAACCACTTGACTCAATTGAGCCTCCAACTTGCGAATAGTTGCCTCTTGCCTTTCTATATGCAATTATTTTTTATTATTTTGTTTCAGAAGGCACTTTAACATATCCTTGATCTCCTTCAGGTCTGCATTCCCAGGTTCTTTGTTCCTATTAACTTCACAAGAAAAGGTAGAACCATCATAGTAAGGGGTTGGGGGAAGATAAGAAATATAAGAACAACCATAAAAGTGACCATTTTTACCACCACATACATCACACACATTCCACAAAAAAGATTGAGTTGGTGTACATAACTCGCTGTCATGAACGTTTTGAAAATTTTGCCACGGGTGGTTTCCTTCACCATATGTATGGAGATCAATAGTAGAATTATCTACACCTAAATTCCCATAATTCCAAGATGCCATGTTTCTCAAATAGGTAGTTATAAAAAAAATACAAAACAAAAGAAAACAAAATAAAAGTTCAAACTCGTAACCTAGCAATATATACAGCTACAACTACACCGTTAGTTCCCCGGCAACGGTGCCAAAATTTGATCACGCCCAACTCTAGTCCTAACAAGGATAAGCGGTCGCTGCAAATATAATCCGGTCTAAAAGTCCGGAGTCGAATCCCACAGAGAACTAAGGCTTAGGTGTATCTGTTTGATATCACCAAGAAAACAAGATTGAAAATAAATAAACAACTGAAAACTAACTATGCTTGAATTGTAAACAATTGGAATAAAGGTCTAAGGTAATGGTTTCCCCCGTTGTTGATTTCCTTAGTTGTATGTTTCATATATCTTTGACTTAGTTGCCTCTATCAATCATGAACTCTCCAGCTATCATAAATCTCTCTCAAGCAATTATGATAATTTACTAGACGCACTCTCTCAAGCTATGCTAGCTCGATTCGCATTACAGTTCACTTAGATCGCACCCGAGGTATCATTATCTCTAATCCAACCTCTAAACCCTCGGTTATGACTCTCGCCTATACTCCGGGAGTGATGTTGTTCAAACAACTACCTAAATATGCAGTCTCTCTCAAGCAGATACATTATAAATAGGAACGGCTAATTGAGGATCCTTTCAATTAACCAAAATCAAAACATAGTTGAACAAATAGAGATTAACAACCAGCTCAAAACTATATTAATATAACAACCATTTCATCCCCAACGGGTTTCATCCAAAACCTTAGATTAAAGTATTTAGCTACTCATAACAACGGAAGATAAAACTACTAGATTAGTCATAATGGAAGAATTGCAAGAAAAATAGAAGAGATAAAGAACTATGATGTTTTGGGTGATCTCTCACACTTGTTCTTCTTCCAAAAGTAATCTCAAATTCAGCCTCTCCTATCTTGGGCGAGTTTCTACATCTTATAAGGGTTTTACAAAAAGTTTCCCCGAATTGACACTTTGGCCCCTTGAATTTCTGGATTGTGAACAGTTCGCCGCGGCGGCGGCGTAGATCGTGTTAACGATCGCGGGAGGAACTGCCTCAAACCGCAGCGCGGACCGCGGTGACGACCGCGGTGAACACTGCCTGGGCTTTTGTCTCCGCGTTCCTTCTCTTTTGCTCTTTTGTGTTCGGGTACTTCTTGAGTGGGTGTTTTCTTCACATTATTGCCTCCAAACACTTCATGTTGCTTCCTCACATCTAATATTCCCCGCGAAACCAAATAGCACCAATTAAAGCATTTTATCGGCAATTTACATTATAAAACAACAACAAAGCATGGGCAATTAAGGTGTAAATAACAACTATATAGCCTATTATCAGTTGTATTTAAATGTATTTAGATGTATTCTAATTTACATTCATTGTATATCCGTACTAATTACACTTTTCCTTGCTTGTTATATGTATATATTCACTGTTTTGTTCTAAATGGTATTAATATGTATTTCTATATTTAACTGTATCTTGTTGTATTTATATGTATTCATAACACTTAATGAGTTTATATATTGATGATAAATATGAAACCTTTTTACAATTCTTGTTTGTATGCAGGAAATTAAACTATTTGTGAAACACCCGCCAAGATTATCACCGCATATTTGATCATATACAAACGCAAATATAGTATCCGATCTCAAAGAAAAGCTTACTCCAGAACAGTATAAACTATTAAGTTCTACTTTCAGGGATTGTGGGGTGCATGTCGCGGCATACGCAGAGTTTCTTAGCACAATTGGGCTGGTTCTACAAGTAAAATTTGATGCCAATTTACTCCGCCAAAGATATGGTGCACTCCTTTGGGACTATGCTATGCGGAAGATAGACGCTGATGCCGTAAGCGAGAGCGAAGCACCTTCAAAGATTCTTAGGCACATCACTGATTAGTATATATACAACATGTTGTATTGATATGTATTCAACTTATTGTATCAGTCAGTATTCAACATGATATATTTATCTATATTCATTAAGTTGTATTTATATGTATTCACCAGGTTATGTTTACATATTTTTAGCAGGTGTTTTTACAACTTCATATTTATATGATATATTGTATTGATATGTATTCAGCTGTATTTTGAATAAGGCTTTTGTATATAACTGATTGTAATAACAGATTGTCATAATTTGTATTCAAGTGTATTTGAATACATGTATTTAACATTCATAAATCATATTAACTCTCTGATGTACTATATGTATTCCAAAAAGAATCATCAATTCAATGTATTCAATGATTGTATTCATCTATTTTCATATATAATGAAGATACAATGGTCGTATTTTAATTACGTATTAAGATTTAATACACCAACTAAGTATATCCGAAATATATTCGAAATGACACCAAAATCTATAACAAATTGTTTTTCATTAATACAAGTCAGATTGTGAACTAATTTCAACGTGGAGCATTTCTACAAGTACGCTTATTATGTCATTCCTGCCCACATATGCTACACGAATGTTGATTTTTCTTCTACAACAATTCAATCAAGGGCTTATCACGCTTCTTCTTTGGTCTTCCAGGAGGTCTTTTCCATTTGGATGGTAATACAAATTCATCTGCTACATGTGCTGGTATATTCCATTCTTTCCGGTCCAGCAAAGGATACACGGGCACCTCATAAGTCATTACAACAGACTTTGGTTTGTAATAATCAGAGCAATAATCTTCTGGCATTAGAAACTTGCTCTTCAGGACAGCCCAAGCGTGTGGGCACGGTAATTCGTCGATGGAATCCGCCCACAACTGCATTTTTTCTCTAAAAGGCATACCGTGTAATGCCTTTCTTCATCGTTCACCGTATGCAAATATTCAGTCGATGGCACCACCTACATTTAAAAAAACCAATCATACATATATATATAAGAATAGACGTATTAAATATGATTTTCATATATAGTATTATAATTTTATTTAGTTTTAAGAATCATAATATATTTTGTATTAAAATACAACTATATTTGTATATACAGAATTCAAAGACATACATGTAAATACATTGAATATATTAGAATACATACTACGTGAATGCTGGCAGAATATTAGAGTAGTCTTGACTGAATATAGGATACAACTTCCATTGATACCTTGAAATATATACAGTTAAATACCTTGTACCATGGATATTGTATTCATGAATGCTATTATATTCATGAATACAGTAGCAAAAATAGGCGTGAACCAGGGAAGTCCAGCTGATCAGTTGTTGTATTCGAGTGTATTCCACTGTATTTGTAATGACCCGACCGGTCGTTTTGAGCTCTAGCACCCCGTTCAGCAGTCTGAGGACATGAAAAGCTTCATTTCAGGTATTATGACTTGTACGCGTGGTCGGAATTAAGTTTCGGGAAGTTCAGAGTTGATTTGGAAAGAGAATTCTCATTTCGGAAGCTTAAAGTTGAAAGAATTAACTAAGATTGGATTTTTGAGTAAACGACCTCGGAATCGGGATTCGAAGGTTCCAACAGGTTCGTATGATGACTTCAGACTTGGGCGTATGTCCAGATCGGATTTTGGAAGGCCCGGGAACGTTTTGGTGCCTATTGTGGAAGTTAGCATTTTAGAAGAAATTTCACAAGTTTGGCTTGAAGTGCATTTCAGTGTTATCGGTGTCTGTTTGGGATTCCGAGTCTGTGAATAGATCCGTATGGTGATTCTGGAGTTGGTAGTGCGATCATAAGTGAATTCGGAGGTCCGTAGGTCATTTTGAAGTCATTTGGCTAAAGATAGAAATTTGAAGGTTTTTGAGAAGTTTGACCGAGAGTTTGACTTTTTGATATCGGGGTCGGATTCTAATTTCGAAAGTTGGAGCAGGTCTGTAATGTCGAATATGACTTGTGTGCAAAATTTGAGGTCAATCGGACGTGATTTGACGTATTTCGGCATCGAATGTAGAAGTTTGAAATTCTAAAGTTCATAAAGCTTGGATTGGAGGTCGATTCGTGGTTTTAACGTTGTTTGATGTGATTTATAGCCTCGGTTAAGTTCGTATTGTATTTTGGGACATGTTGGTATAATTGGTTGAAGTCACGAGGGTCTCGGGTGGATTTCAGAAGGCTAACGAATCGATATCGGAACTTTAAAGCTGCTGAAAATCTGCTGCAACTGCTATTTTGGACAGCAATGGTGCAATCAAGGAGGCTACTTTGAAAGCTTATATCTCGAAATATATAAGGAATCTGAATATGTTCAAAACATAAAAGTTGTTGCCCTTGCATTCTAGTTTCCAGAAAGTTAAACCAATTATGATTTGGACATTCTATCAGAATGTTATGATCGATTGAAAATGATTGGTGGAGCAGTTTCGACAGAATTTTCTGACGCATGTAGCCTACTTTAGAAGCTCATGTCTTGCAATATATAAAGAGTTATATGATGTACAACCTATTAAATGAAAGATCTTCGAGTCTAGTTTCTAAATCTTCAAACCGTTTGTCATTTGGATATTTTCACAAGGATTTATGGGCGTTTTAATAAAAGGTGTACAACAGGGAAAATGGTGATAGGATGTACAACCTGCACAGCGTAATGTACAACTCGATGAAGCCTGGGCAGATTGTTTTATACACGAGTTTTAGCCCATTTCTTTCATTTCTTTCATTTCTTTCATTTGTCTTGGACCATTTTGGAGAGCTTAAGGAGGGATTTCACCAAGCAACACTAGGTAAGTGATTTCTTCCTATTTTTGAGTTAAATATGTGATCTTACATGGATTTAGACATGGAAAATTAGTATAAATTTGGGATTTTTGGGGAAGACCTAGAACATGGAATTTTGGACTTTTACCTTGAATTTGAGCATGAAAATTTGAGCAAATTGTATATTTGACTTAGTAAAGCTATGGGTAGAATTTATCTTCGAGAAATTTCGGAATCCGGGCACGTGGGCCCGAGAGCATTTTGGTCAACTTTTCGAGCGAAGTTGAGAACTTATATAATTTGAATTGTTACAAGTATTAGAGTGAATTTTTATTGGTTTACCCGTTATTTGAATAGTTTTGGGGCGTTATGCATCAATTGGAGTCGTTGGAAGGGCTTGGAAGCCGGTTATGAAAATTTCGGAGCGAGGTGAGTCTCCTTTCTAACCTTGTAAGAGGGAATTGTCCCCATAGGTGAAATGATTGATTATGTGCTCCTATTTGTGGGGTCTACGTACGCACGAGGTGACGAGAGTCCGTGCGTAGCTACTATTATGCTATTGTCCGGGTAGTTAGGACCCAAAAGCATGCTATACTTGGATTATTTACGTACCTATTGATAGCTTGAATTGCTTAAATCACATCGAATTAGTAAATGAATTTCTAAACAGATAAAACTTCATTTTTCTTAAATAGTTAAAAGAGGATTTGTTTTCATTGGATAATTACTCCATGTGGACTTCTTGATTGACTGTCTGTGTGTTTATTTATGGAACGGGCCGAACGCCTCGGCAGATTAAATAAATACATCTATAGGCGCGCCGTCGACCCTCGGCAAGTGCACAGTTTATTTCTGTTGGATCGGGCCGTCGCCTCGGCATAATATGCGCATGCTTGTATTGCTGCCTTGAACTTATTTGTAACGACCCGACCAGTCGTTTTGAGTTCTAGCGCTCCGTTCAGTAGTCTGAGGCCATAAGCGGCTTCATTTCAAGTACTATGACTTGTACGCGTGGTTGGAATTGAATTTCGAGAAGTCCAGAGTTGATTCGAAAAGGGAATTCTTATTCCGGAAGCTTAAAGTTGAAAGAGTGAACTAGGATTAGAATTTTGAGTAAACAACCTCAGAATCGGGATCTCAAGGTTCCAGCAGGTTCGTATGATGATTTCGGACTTGGGCGTATGCCCGGATCGGGTTTTGGATGGCCCGAGAGCGTTTTGGCGCCTATTATGGAAAGTAGCATTTTGAAAGAAATTTCATAAGTTTGGCTTATAGTGCATTTCAGTGTTATCGATGCCCGTTTGGGATTCCGAGTCTGTGAATAGCTCCGTATGGTGATTCTGGAGTTGGAAGCGCGATCGGAAGTGAATTCGGAGGTCCGTAGGTCATTTTGGAGCCATTTGGCTAAAGATAGAAAATTGAAGATTTTCGAGAAGTTTGACCGGAAGTGGACTTTTCGACATCGGGGTCGGAATCTGATTTCGAAAGTTGGAGTAGGTCCGTAATGTCGAATGTGACTTGTGCACCAATTTGAGGTCAATCGGACGTGATTTGATAGGTTTAAACATCGGGAATAGAAGTTTGAAGTTCTAAAGTTCATAAAGCTTGAATTGGGGTGTAATTCGTGATTTTAGCGTTGTTTGATATGATTTGAGGCCTCGAGCAAGTCCGTAACATGTTTTGGGATTGGTTGGTATGATTGGTTGGGGTCCCGGGCACCTCGGGTGGATTCCGGGCGATTAACGGATTGAAATTTGGAATTTTGGACAGCTTAAGGGTCTGGTTGCTGGTATTTTCGCTTCTGCGGTAGGTTAACCGCAGAAGCGGCCCCGCAGAAGCGGAAAAGGGAGCCGCAGAAGCGGATTTTTGGTCAAGGCTTGAGGACCACAGATGCGGTCAAGATTCCGCAGAAGCGGGATCGCTTCTGCGGGAGATGTGCCGCAGAAGCGAAAAAGGGGCGGCCTAGGGAGGACCGCAGAAGCGGCGTTTTAACCGCACCTGCGGAACCGCAGAAGCGGTCATATCACGACCCAATTCCCACCCGGTCGTGATGGCGCCTCTCGTGCAGACAAGGCCAGCCACCAGAACAATCAACACTGCTTTGGACAATTTCTTAGCATAACAGGTTTAAACCACAGATATTAATTTATCATAAGTACGGAAATAAACGTAACATAACGGGGAAAAACCATCCCAACTCAGCCCGATGATCGGGGTGTCACAAGTCACGAGCTACTACAGAGTTGATGAAAATACTACAAGTCTGGGAACATAGTCTGAAGATGAATGAAATATGCAGAAGATAAGGAAGAACGGGGCTGTGGACGTCGACAGCTACCTCGTCTCTCCTAGTCCGCCTGGTCTGGAAGGAAATCAGCGCTCAGGTACGACTCGGCTGTGCCTGTCTCTGCACACAATGGTGCAGGAAGTAATGTGAGTTACTCCGACCCAGTGAGTAATAAAAATTAAATAACGACTGAGAACATAAAATCCCACAAGGGACAAATAATGCTATCCTAAGCAGCAACATCAGATAAACATAGAAACCAGTGAAAACATAGGAAGAAAATCTTTTGAAAACAATTAATAAAAAAAGTATGCTAGTAGTAAAGTCAGCCATTGTTACCTGACTGGTCAGCCATTGTTACCTGACCAACGCGTGTTACAGTGCCATTGTTACCACTGGTCAGACATTGTTACCTGACTGGTCAGTCATTGTTACTGACCAAACGCGTATAACAGTGTCATTGTTACCACTGTTCAATATTTAATCACTCTAGATGGGTACCCGCGCTCACTGTGGGTGTGCAGACTCCGGAGGGGCTCCTACAGCCCAAGCGCTATCAACAAGGCCTGAAAGCCTGAACAATATCAATACGAGGCCTGAAAGCCTGCTCACAATACACTCGAGGCCTGAAAGCCTCCTCACAATGCACTCGAGGCCTGAAAGCCTCCTCACATCACTCAGCATATCCTCACATATGGCCCTCGGCCCCAATCAGTCCAAAAATAATCATAAGCCCCTCGGGCAATAGTAAAGAAACAATAATGCTCAGCTCAACAGTAGTTCACATATCAGTTAGAACTCAAGGTTTGAGTAAAAATATAGCTGAGTTCATGAAACAGTGTAAATCACATGGACTGAGTTCAAATAATATCTCAAACAGTAAGGAAAACAGTGATGATAGTTCATAAAGAGTTCAAACAGTCGGCACTAAGCCCCAAATATGGCAATAAGTCCAAATCATAGTGAAAACAACAAGTCATTGCTAATACGCGGTAAAATATCATTCGGACTGGACCAAGTCACAGTCCCCAATAGTAAATGACCCCGCGCTCGTCATGGAACGCGTGTCTCATCTCAACATAGCACCAAGTTGTGCAAGTCCGGGGTTTTCAAACCCTCAGAACGTCATTTAAAATCATTACTCACCTCTAGCCGGCCAAAAGTCTAGCTCGCTATGCCTTTTCCCCTCGAATCGACCTCCTCGCGCGTCGAATCTGATCAAAACCACAAGGAATACATCACAATAGGCAAATGGGTCATAACCCAATCGAAAAGACTCGAAAAAATATCAACAATCACGAAGTTGGCAAAACCCGAGCCCCGGGCCCACTTCTCGAAAAATTACGAAATTTGCATCACCGGATTCCTCGTCTCGCCACGAGTCTATACATATCAAATTCATCAAAATCGGAGTTCAAATACCTCTTCAAGTTCCCATTTTACATTCCAAAAACCAAGCCCTAGTTCTTCCAATTTTTACCCAAGTTTCTAAGAGTTAAAGGTAGATTCCTCAATAAAAATGATGTTTCTAGACCATAGGACTTACCTCCAATTGATTCACAGTCAAAACCCTCTCAAAATCGCGTCAATAGCTCCCAAGCTCGCTCAACAATGGAGGAAAAATGCTGGAGCTCGCGGATGAAATAAACCCTTTAAACCTTTCTGCCAACAGCGCTTTTCGCTTATGCGGTCCCGCTTCCGCTTATGCGGGACCGCTTCTGCGGCCAAAAATCCGCTTATGCGGTCTTCACTTAAAAACCCAGGCTTCGCTTATGCGACTCGAACTCCGCTTCTGTGGTCCTCTCAAAACCGCTTCTGCGGTACAATGTCCGCTTAGGCGGACCCGCTGAAGCGTCCAACATTCCGCTTATGCGGAACTACCCTAACCCACACCTGGCCGCTTCTGCGATCGCTCACCCGCTTCTGCGGAACCGCTTCTACGGTCCATTTTTGCAAAAGCGGAAATACCAGATACCAGCAATATCAGACCTGAAGCAATCTTCAAAAACTCTCTTTTAACCACTCAAATTCACCCCGAGGCCCCCGGGACCCCAACCAAAACACCAACACAACCTAAAAACCTCATACGAACTTGTTCCAATCATCAAAATACGTCAAAAAACACAAAAATCATCAATTCACCACGGATTCAAGCCTAAGTTTATCAAATTCTTCCGAAACTCACATTCGATCAAAAACCCAACCAAACGACGTCCAAATGACCTGAAATTTTACTCGCACATCCAAAACCACCTAATGAAGCTACTGCAACTCTCGGAATTCCATTCCGACCCCCGGATCAAAGTCTTACCTATCAACCGGAATTCGCCAAAATTCAACCTTCGCCAATTCAAGCCTAATTCTACACCGGACCTCCAAATTCAATTCCGATCGCACTCCTAAGTCACAAATCATCCCCCGAAGCTAACCGAACCACCGGAATTCACATCCGAGCCCTCTAACTATATAGTCAACTTCCGGTAGACTTTTCCAAAACAAGCTTTCCTTAAAGAGACTAAATGTGTCATTTCCTACCAAAACCAAACCAATCCAACTCGATTACCTCAAATACCGACAATGAAGCATAGAGAAACATAATACGGGGAAGAGGGGGCTGTAACTCACGTGACGACGGGCCGGGTCGTCACATCCTCCCCAACTAAAACAAACGCTCGTCCTCGAGCGGGTCAAGGAACATACCTGGAGTCTCAAACAAGTGAGGATATCCGCTCCGCATCTCCCGCTCGGTCTCCCAAGTAGCCTCCTCCACGGGCCGACCTCTCCACTGCACCTTCACCGAAGCTATATCCTTTCATCTCAACTTTCGAATCTGACGACCCAAAATAGCCACTGGCTCCACATCATAAGTCAAGTCATCATCCAACTGAACCGTGCTGAAGTCTAACACATGGGCCGGGTCTCCAACATACTTCCGAAGCATAGAAGCATGAAATACCGGGTGAACTCCTGACGAGCTGGGTGGCAAAGCAAGCATGTAGGCCACCTCCCCAACTCTCCTAAGTATCTCAAAATGACCAATGAACCGTGGACTCAACTTTCCTTTCTTTCCAAATCTCATAACGCCCTTCATAGGCGAAACCTTCAACAAAACCTTCTCGCCCACCATGTAAGATACATCTCGAACCTTCCGGTCCGCATAACTCTTCTGACGCGACTGAGCTGTACGAAGTCTCTCCTGGATCACCTTCACCTTCTCTAAGGCATCCTGCACCAACTCTGTCCCCAATAGTTTAGCCTCGCCGGGCTCAAACCAACCAACCAGAGATCTGCACCGTCTCCCATATAAGGCCTCATACAGCGCCATCTGAATACTGGACTGATAGTTGTTGTTGTAAGCAAACTCTGCAAGTGGCAAGAACTCAACCCAAGAACCTCCAAAATCAATAACACATGCACGCAATATGTCCTCCAATATCTGAATGGTACGCTCGGACTACCCGTCCGTCTGAGGATGAAATGCGGTACTCAACTCTACTTGTGTACCCAACTCTCGCTGAAAAGTCCTCCAAAATTGGGAAGTAAACTGAGTACCCCTATCTGAGATGATAGAAACTGGGACCCCATGCAACCGAACAATCTCCCGGATGAAAATCTCTGCCAGCCGCTCTGAAGAATAGGTAGTACACACCGAAATGAAGTGCGCGGACTTGGTCAGCCGATCCACAATCACCCAAATCGAATCAAACTTCCTCGAGGTACGAGGGAGACCACTCACAAAATCCATAGTAATCCTCTCCCATTTCCACTCCGGAATATCCATCCGCTGAAGTACACCACCGGGCCTCTGATGCTCATATTTGACCTGCTGACAGTTGAGACACCGAGCTACATAACTCACAATATCTTTCTTCATTCTCCTCCACCAGTAGTGCTGCCTCAAATCCTGATACATCTTCGCGGCACCCGGATGAATGGAATACCGCGAGCTGTGGGCCTCCTCTAATATCAACTCCCGCAGCCCATCCACATTGGGCACACAAATCCGGCCCTGCATCCTCAACACACCAGCATCATCAATAGTCACATCCCTGGCATCATCGTGCTGAACCCTGTCCTTAAGGACAAGCAAATGCGGGTCATCATACTGGCGCTCTCTAATACGGTCATACAAGGAGGACCGAGAAACCATACAAGCCAACACCCGACTAGGCTCCGAAATATCTCACCTCACCATCCGATTGGCCAAAGCCTGGACATCAACTGCAAAGGGCCTCTCCCCAACTGGAATGTATGCCAAACTACCCATACTGACCGCCTTTCGGCTCAAAGCATCGGCCACCACATTGGCCTTCCCCGGGTGATACAAAATGGTAATATCATAATCCTTGAGTAACTCAAGCCACCTCCGCTGCCTCAAATTAAGATCCTTTTGTTTGAACAAATGCTGAAGGCTGCGATGATCCGTATATACCTCACAAGATACGCCATATAAGTAGTGCCTCCAAATCTTCAAAGCATGAACTATAGCAGCTAACTCCAAATCATGAACAGGGTAGTTCTTCTCATGGGGCTTCAACTGACGAGATGCATATGCAATAACTCTACCCTCCTGCACACATTCGATCCCAACTCTCGAAGCATCACAATATATAGTGTAAGAACCCGAAGCTGATGGCAACACCAACACTGGAGCCGTGGTCAAAGCTGTCTTGAGCTTCTGAAAGCTCTCCTCGCACTCATCAGACCACACAAATGGTGCCCCCTTCTGAGTCAACTTGGTCAAGGGTGAAGCAATAGATGAAAAGCCCTGGACGAACCGGCGATAATAACCCGCCAAACCGAGGAAACTCCGAATCTCCGTGGCTGAGGACGGTCTAGGACAACTCTGAACCGCCTCTATCTTCTTAGGATCAACCTGAATACCATCACTGGACACCACGTGTTCCAGAAAAGCCACAGAACTAAGCCAGAACTCACACTTGGAGAACTTTGCATAGAGCTTCTCCTGTCTCAGCCTCTGCAACACCACCCTCAAATGCTGCGTGTGCTCCTCCTGACCACGCGAGTACACCAGGATATCATCAATAAACACAATCACAAATGAATCCAGATACGACCGAAATACACTGTTCATCAAGTGCATGAATGGTGCTGGGGCATTAGTCAACCCAAAGGACATAACTAGAAACTCATAGTGCCCATATCTCGTCCGAAAAGCAGTCTTCATAATATCTGAATCCCTAATCTTCAGCTGGTGATAGCCTGAACGGAGGTCAATCTTGGAGAATACCCTTGCCCCCTGGAGCTGGTCAAACAAATCATCAATACGGGGCAGGGGATACTTGTTCTTCACTGTCACCTTGTTCAATTGCCTGTAGTCAATGCACATTCTCATCGTGCCATCCTTTTTCTTCACAAACAAGACTGGTGCGCCCCACGGTGACACAATCGAACGAATGAACCCCTTATCCAGGAGCTCCTGAAGCTGATCCTTTAGTTCTTTCAACTCTGCTGGTGCCATGCGATATGGAGGAATAGAAATGGGCTAAGTGCCCGGCACCAGATCAATACCAAAATCAATGTCCCTGTCCGGCGGCATGCCCGGCAGGTCTGCTGGAAACACATCAGGGAAGTCCCTTACAACGGGCACAGAATCAAGACTAGGAGTCTCAGCCCCAAAATCTCTCACAAACGCCAAATACGATAGACAACCCTTCCCAACCATCCGCTGGGCCTTTAGGAAAGAGATCACCCTGCTAGGAACATAGTCAGTCATACCACGCCACTCAATCCTCGGAACACCCGGTATAGCCAACGTAACTGTCTTAGCATGACAGTCCAGAATAGCATGGCACGGAGATAACCAATCCATGCCCAGAATAACGTCGAAATAACCCATGCTCAACAGCAACAGATCAACTCGGGTCTCCAGACCCCCAATAGTCACTAGGCAAGACTGATACACATGGTCTACAACAATAGTATCACCCACCGGGGTAGATACATGCACAGGTAAAGCAAGGCACCCACGGGTCGTACCCAGGTGATGAGCAAAATATGAAGACACATAGGAATAGGTAGAACCGGGATCAAATAAGATGGAGGCATCCCTGTGGCAGACTAAGATAATACCTGTGATAACAGCATCTGATGCAATAGCGTCTCTCCTGTTTGGGAGAGCATATAATCGTTCCTGGCCACCGCCCGATCGGCCTCCCCCTCTGGGGCGACCCCTAGCTGCCTGACTCTCATCCCTAGCTGGCGGGGCGGGTGCTAAAGAAGATGGGCCAGAAGACGAGGGCTGACCCCTCTGCTGAGACTGACTACCACGGCGCCGAGGACACTGCCTCCACATGTGCCCAACCTCCCCGCACTCATAACAGCTCCCGGGTGCTGGGGAATGGGACTGAAGGGAACCCCGCGCATCAGAGTGACTGGCTGACGCACTCGGTCTGGAGGAACCCTGAGCAGATGGAGCTCGTGATGAACCCTGAGCTGGAAGAGCGCCGAGGGATGGCTGACTCTGCTGATACCCCTGATGACCTCGGCCGGAAGATGACCCACGATACTCAGAGCGAGCTGACTGAGGAGGCCTAAATGAACGACCTCTGCTCTGCTGGAACTGACCCCTAGACGGAGCACCACTGAAGCTACCAGACCCTCTTGGCCTCCCTCTCCTCTCTGTCCTGACGGCGAGCCATCTCAATATCACGAGCAATATCAACTGCATCCTCAAAGGAAATACCCAGAACTCTCTCTCGAGTCATCAGAACACGAAGGTGATAGTTAAGTCCATCTACAAACCTCTTGATCCTCTCTCTGTCGGTCGGAACTATCCACGAGGCATGACGGGCTAACTCAGAAAATCTCGCCTCATATTGGGTCACAGTCATGTCTCCCTGTCAAAGTCACTCGAACTGCCTACGCAGCTCCTCCCCCTGAGACTATGGTACCCACTTCTCCAGAAAGATAGTGGAGAACTCCTGCCATGACAAAGGCACTGCACCTGCCGGCCTACCCGCTCATACGACTCCCACCATGTGAAGGCAGCCCCAGTTAACTGAAATGCGGTGAATGCTACCCCGCTGGTCTCCAAAATCCCTGCTGTCCGAAGCATACGCTGACACTTGTCCAGAAATCCCTGGGCATCCTCGCCCTGAGCACCACTGAAAAATGGAGGCTGGAGCCTACTGAACCTCTCAAGATGATGCTGCTCATCGTCTGGCATAACTGGGACCACAAAGTCCTGAACTGGTGCGACTGGTGCAACTGGTGCGGCTGGTGCAACCGGCTGAGCTGGAGCTGCTCCCGGTGTCTGTAAACCCTGCAAAACCTGCTCCGGTGTGTGAGCGGCGGGGGTCTGACTGCCTCCCCCGGCCTGAGAGGTAGCCGCTGTAGCAGTGGCTGAAACTACCTGGGCTAGGCCAGTGCAAACCGATAGTATCTGAGCCAAGGTCTCCTGGAGACCCAGAATCACAATGGGCACTGCCGGTGCCTGTACAGGTGCTACTGGAATGTCTGCAGCTGGGGCCTGATCCTGAGCCGGAGCAACGGGTGGAGCAACAGGTGCTGCCCTCGCAGCTTTGCCCCTACCACGACCACGACCGCGCCCACGGCCTCTAGTGCCCTCAGTAGGTGGTACCGGTGGGCGTCCGTCTCGTCCTGTAGCACGGGTCCTCGCCATCTGCGAGAGGATAGAACACAGAAGTTTAGTTCCCGGATCAACAAAATCGCACGATAAGAATTTCAAGAATGTGAAGTTTTCCTAAGGGTTCTGCAGCCTCTCGAGGATAAGTACAGACGTCTCCGTACCGATCCCTGAGACTATGCTAAACCTGCTCATGACTCGTGAGACCTAGTAACCTAGGCTCTGATACCAACTTGTCACGACCCAATTCCCGCCCGGTCGTGATGGCGCCTCTCGTGAAGACAAGGCCAGCCACCAGAACAATCAACACTGCTTTTGACGATTTCTTAGCATAATAGGTTTAAACCAAAGATACTGATTTATCATAAGTATGGAAATAAACGTAACATAACGGGGATAAACCATCCCATCTCAGCCCGATGATCGGGGTGTCACAAGTCACGAGCTACTAGAGAGTTGATGAAAATACTACAAGTCTGGAAACATAGTCTGAAGATGAATAAAATATGCAGAAGATAAGGAAGAACGGGGCTGTGGACGTCGACAGCTACCTCGTCTCTCCTAGTCCGCCTGGTCTGGAAGGAAATCCGCGCTCAGGTACGAACTCAGTTGTGCCTGTCTCTGCACACATGGTGCAGGAAGTAATGTGAGTACTCCGACCCAGTGAGTAATAAAATTAAATAACGACTGAGAACATAAAATCCCACAAGGGCACAAATAATGCTATCTCAAGCAGCAACATCAGATAAACAGTAGAAGCCAGTGAAATATAGGAAGAAAATATCTTTGAAAAAAATTAATAAAACAAGTATGCTCAAGTATGGTCAGCCATTGTTACCTGACCAAACGCTTATTACAGTGTCATCGTTACCACTGTTAAATATTTAATCACTCTAGATGGGTACCCGCGCTCACTGTGGGTGTGCAGACTCCGGAGGGGCTCCTTCAGCCCAAGCGCTATCAACAAGGCCTGAAAGCCTGAACAATATCAATTTGAGGCCTGAAAGCCTGCTCACAATACACTCGAGGCCTGAAAGCCTCCTCACAATGCACTCGAGGCCTGAAAGCCTCCTCACATCACTCAGCATATCCTCACATATGGCCCTCGGCCTTAATCAGTCCAAAAATAATCATAAGCCCCTCGGGCAATAGTAAAGAAACAATAATGCTCAGCTCAACAGTAGTTCACATATCAGTTAGAACTCAAGGTTTGAGTAAAAATATAGCTGAGTTCATGAAACAGTGTAAATCACATGGACTGAGTTCAAATAATATCTCAAACAGTGAGGAAAACAGTGATGATAGTTCATAAAGAGTTCAAACAGTCGGCACTAAGCCCCAAATATGGCAATAAGTCCAAATCATAGTGAAAACAACAAGTCATTGCTAATACGCGGTAAAATATCATTCGGACTGGACCAAGTCACAGTCCCCAATAGTAAATGACCCCGCGCTCATCATGGAACGCGTGTCTCATCTCAACATAGCACCAAGTTGTGTAAGTCCGGGGTTTTCAACCCTCAGAACGTCATTTAAAATCATTACTCACCTCTAGCCGGCCAAAAGTCTAGCTTGCTATGCCTTTTCCCCTCGAATCGACCTCCTCGCGCGTCGAATCTGATCAAAACCACAAGGAATACATCACAATAGGCAAATGGGTCATAACCCAATCGAAAAGACTCGAAAAAATATCAAAAATCACGAAGTTGGCAAAACCTGAGCCCCGGGCCCACTTCTCGAAAAATTACGAAATTTGCATCACCGGATTCCTCGTCTCGCCACGAGTCCATACATAACAAATTCACCAAAATCGGAGTTCAAATGCCTCTTCAAGTTCCCATTTTACATTCCAAAAACCAAGCCCTAGTTCTTCCAATTTTCACCCAAGTTTCTAAGAGTTAACGATAGATTCTTCAATAAAAAGATGTTTCTAGACCATAGGACTTACCTCCAATTGATTCCCAGTCAAAACCCTCTCAAAATCACGTCAATAGCTCCCAAGCTCACTCAACAATGGAGGAAAAATGGTGGAGCTCGCGGATGAAATAAACCCTTTAAACCTTTCTGCCAACAGCGCTTTTCGCTTATGCGGTCCCGCTTCCGCTTATGCGGGACCGCTTCTGCGGCCAAAAATCCGCTTATGCGGTCTTCACTTAAAAAACCAGGCTTCGCTTATGCGACTCGAACTCCGCTTCTGCGGTCCTCTCAAAACCGCTTCTGCGGTACAATGTCCGCTTAGGCGGACCCACTAAAGCGTCCAACATTCCGCTTATGCGGAACTACCCTAACCCACACTTGGCCGCTTCTGCGATCGCTCACCCGCTTCTGCGGAACCTGACACGGGCTCCTATTTCTGCTCCTGTGAGGCCTAGCTCGCTTCTGCGAGACCGCATCTGCGATCTCCTTTCCGCAGATGCGGAAACACCTGCTGCAACCAAAAACCTGCAATTTTCCAACTTCAAATTCCTTCCGTTAGCCACCCGAAATCACCCCCGAGGTCCCCGGGACCTCAACCAAAGTTACCAACACATCTTAAGACATTATTCAAACTTGTTCCAATCCTCAAAACACGTCTAACAACGCTAAAACCATTAAATCACATCGAATTCAAGCCTAAGTTTCTTCAAAACTTCCGCAATACGCATTCGATCAAAACTCGACCCAAAACATCTTCGAATGACCTGAAATTTTGCACACACATCCAAAATCACCTAACGGAGCTACTGAAACTCTCAAAATTCCATTCCGACCCTCGGATCAAAATCTCACCTACCAACCGGAATTTTCCAAAATACTAACTTCGCCGATTCAAGCCTAATTCTACACCGGACCTCCAAAACCAATTCCGATCACGCTCCTAAGTCACAAATCATCCCCCGAAGCTAACCGAATCTCCGGAAATCACATCCGAGCTCTCTAACCAGCTAGTCAACTTCCGATTGGCTTTTCCAAAACAAGCTTTCCTTAGAGAGACTGAATGTCTCATCTCCTACCAAGACCAAACCAATCCAACTTGATTACCTCAAATACCGATAATGAAGCATAGAGAAACATAATATGGGAAAAACGGTGCGGTAACTCACGTGACGACGGGCCGGGTCGTCACACTAATACATAGGTAAAATACTAAATATATTTTATGAAACCTATTTATATTTTATATTATTGGAGACAGAAGTTTAGGCATATGTGGAAAGACGTGCAAGAATTGAAGGTATAAAATTGTGTGAGGCACGAGTGGCATTATTTTAAAAATATGTAACCATAAAATGACCTAAATAAAATTAACTCGCAAAATTTGATGGGCAAAATATTTCACCTAATTATAATATATTATGCCAGTTTTTAATGAAATCTTACTATACACCTTGTTGGTTAAAGAAAATCCTTAAGGCTAGTTGAAGGCACGAATATCTAAGGATTTACATTATCTAAGGACGATGATAAATCGACCTTGTTGAAGAGTTTGCGGGCAAAACGTCCTACCTTATAAATAATAGAAGATCATGCCCAAAAACTAAAAAGATATTTTAATTATATTCTAAGAATTGGAGAGGACCTAAAAGAAATTTGGGCCTAAGTAAATACCTAAACGGTGCTCTAGAGTCGTTAAAGAGCGCTAATCGCGGAATGATGGTGATTATTATTATTTTATTATTATTATTATTATTATTATTATTATTAATAAGTCAAGAGGATGATATAAAAATAAAAAATATATAAACAAATAGAGTATATATTTAAATAAAAAAGTAAGCAAGCTGGATAATCAATATTTTCATCTTCTGAAAAATAAAAAAATGTTAGTAAAAATAATAAAGTCAAGTAAGCAACATAGCAAATAAGTGACGTAGCAAGTAAGCAAGCAAAGCATATGACAGATTCCAAAGCATAACAAATAATTGCGCGTCCTAATATGCAGGGGGCCTCTTAGTGCCTGAGGTAGGCCTAACGTGTATTTGAAAGATAAATATGTCATTATGTATCATTCCATTTCTATAAATTAATGATTCTATTTTATTTTATTTTTAAAAGAAGATAACTGCTTAAATTTCATCTTTTTTTTTTGTAAAAAGAGAGTGTATTTTTATCAAAAGAACAAAAGAAAGTATAATAAAATATATTTATTATAATAACTAAGTAAGTAATTCTATTTTTCAAAAGCAAAAGAAGTACATGAATCGCTTAAGCCATTTTATTTATTTTTATGTAAAGAAAATCAAAAGAAAGTCCAATAAAAGATATTTTTGTCATGTGTAAACTTTTCGTTGTTCCGCAAGATTATGTCACTTGAAAACTTTACACATGTTATAAAAAAGATAGTCATGCTCCTTTAACTAGGATTTAATTAATTTAAAGTAAATGATCCACATAATTGGCATGTTCACCCTTCAAATAATGCACATAAATATGATAAGTGTCACCTGGGGTTGAAAACCCACTTGGACATTTAGGTAAGGTTAACTAATGGATTTAATACACCTAGGGTATTAAGCCACCTATGGTTAAAATGATGCATGCTCTTAAATGGATTTTGGTTTAGATCTACCTTAGGTTGACTAAGAGTGGGTTTTCTAGACTGGTCTGCTCCCAAGTTGACAACTTGAGAGTGGAAAGCACATGACCGTCGACTACACCGCTGATCGACTCACCCACGAACTTTCCCCTAAAAGGTGTTTTTAGTAGTGCACGGCCGCAAACCGCGTAACCGCTAGGTGTGTGCTTTGTGTGAATTTTCCAAAAGTGGAGGAAGTGAAATGAGAACGACAATATATATAAAGCAATAATAATAGATGAACAATTCGTAAAATACAGTTTATCATATAACGGCAATTCAAATAAGCATCATAACAATTAAAAACACACAAATTAATTTTTTTTATTAACCTAAGTTTGTTGTGGTTTAGAACCTAGAATCCCCAGCAGAGTCGCCAAGCTGTTATACCCCATTTTAACACGGGTCAAACTAGAGTATAACATATTGGTAATTCTGAAGCTTTAATTAATTCAAGAGAGTCGCCACCTAATTATTTTAACGGTGAATTAGGACACCAATTTACAAAATAATGCTTAAAGTTAACTTTGCTTATATGGTCTGCTTAGCTTTAGGAGTTCTAGGTAAGGGTTCTAGTTATCTCAAAAGGAAGGTGTAAGGCACCTTTTAAGATCCGTTAAAAATGGTTAACCGGCCAAACATAGGTTAAATAGTTATTTTTGAAAATTGTTAAGGCAAAGTGGCGATAACACTGACTAAAAAAGTTTCAAACAACTTGAATAGCTTAATTGAAACCAAACTTCATATTTAAACTTGAAAGTATTTGTTATACCCCATTTTAACACGGGTCAAATTAGAGTATAACATATTGGTAAATATGAGGTTTAATTAATTAAAAAGAGTCGCCACCTAATTATTTTAATGGTGAATTAGGACACCCATTTTAACTAAGTAGTGCTTAAAGTTAACTCTATTTTATGGTCTAC
>NW_017671388.1:91778-111713 GCF_001879085.1 Nicotiana attenuata
CGAGAGGATAGAACACAGAAGTTTAGTTCCCGGATCAACAAAATCGCATGACAAGAATTTCAAGAATGTGAAGTTTTCCTAAGGGTTCTGCAGCCTCTCGAGGATAAGTACAGACGTGTCCGTACCGATCCGCAAGACTCTACTAAACCTGCTCATGACTCGTGAGACCTAGTAACTTAGGCTCTGATACCAACTTGTCACAACCCAATTCCCGCCCGGTCATGATGGCGCCTCTCGTGCAGACAAGGCCAGCCACCAGAACAATCAACACTGCTTTTGACAATTTCTTAGCATAACAGGTTTAAACCACAGATACTGATTTATCATAAGTACGGAAATAAACGTAACATAACGGGGAAAAACCATCCCAACTCAGCCCGATGATCGGGGTGTCACAAGTCACGAGCTACTACAGAGTTGATGAAAATACTACAAGTCTGGGAACATAGTCTGAAGATGAATGAAATATGCAGAAGATAAGGAAGAACGGGGCTGTGGACGTCGACAGCTACCTCGTTCTCTCCTAGTTCGCCTGGTCTGGAAGGAAATCAGCGCTCAGGTACGAACTCGGTTGTGCCTGTCTCTGCACACATGGTGCAGGAAGTAATGTGAGTACTCCGACCCAGTGAGTAATAAAATTAAATAACGACTGAGAACATAAAATCCCACAAGGGCACAAATAATGCTATCTCAAGCAGCAACATCAGATAAACAGTAGAAACCAGTGAAAACATAGGAAGAAAATCTCTTTGAAAACAATTAATAAAACAAGTATGCTCAGGTAGTAAGTCAGCCATTGTTACCTGACCGGTCAGCCATTATTACCTGACCGGTCAGCCATTATTACCTGACCAACGCGTTTTACAGTGCCATTGTTACCACTGGTGAAACATTGTTACCTGACTGGTCAGTCATTGTTACCTGACCAAACGCATATAACAGTGTCATTGTTACCACTGTTCAATATTTAATCACTCTAGATGGGTACCCGCGCTCACTGTGGGTGTGAAGACTCCGGAGGGGCTCCTACAGCCCAAGCGCTATCAACAATGCCTGAAAGCCTGAACAATATCAATACGAGGCCTGAAAGCCTGCTCACAATACACTCGAGGCCTGAAAGCCTCCTCACAATGCACTCGAGGCCTGAAAGCCTCCTCACATCACTCAGCATATCCTCACATATGGCCCTCGGCCTCAATTAGTCCAAAAATAATCATAAGCCCCTCGGGCAATAGTAAAGAAACAATAATGCTCAGCTCAACAGTAGTTCACATATCAGTTAGAACTCAAGGTTTGAGTAAAAATATAGCTGAGTTCATGAAACAGTGTAAATCACATGGACCGAGTTCAAATAATATCTCAAACAGTGAGGAAAACAGTGATGATAGTTCATAAAGAATATGGCAATAAATCCAAATCATAGTGAAAACAACAAGTCATTACTAATACGCGGTAAAATATCATTCGGACTGGACCAAGTCACAGTCCCCAATAGTAAATGACCCCGCGCTCATCATGGAACGCGTGTCTCATCTCAACATAGCACCAAGTTGTGCAAGTCCGGGGTTTTCAAACCCTCAGAACGTCATTAAAATCATTACTCACCTCTAGCCGGCCAAAAGTCTAGCTCGCTATGCCTTTTCCCCTCGAATCGACCTCCTCGCGCGTCGAATCTGATCAAAACCACAAGGAATACATCACAATAGGCAAATGGGTCATAACCCAATCGAAAAGACTCGAAAAAATATCAAAAATCACGAAGTTGGCAAAACCCGAGCCCCGGGCCCACTTCTCGAAAAATTACGAAATTTGCATCACCGGATTCCTCGTCTTGCCACGAGTCTATACATATCAAATTCATCAAAATCGGAGTTCAAATACCTCTTCAAGTTCCCATTTTACATTCCAAAAACCAAGCCCTAGTTCTTTTAATTTTTACCCAAGTTTCTAAGAGTTAAAGGTAGATTCCTCAATAAAAATGATGTTTCTAGACCATAGGACTTACCTCCAATTGATTCACAATCAAAACCCTCTCAAAATCGCGTCAATAGCTCCCAAGCTCGCTCAACAATGGAGGAAAAATGGTGGAGCTCGCGGATGAAATAAACCCTTTAAACCTTTCTGCCAACAGCGCTTTTCGCTTATGCGGTCCCGCTTCCGCTTATGCGGGACCGCTTCTGCGGCCAAAAATCCGCTTATGTGGTCTTCACTTAAAAATCCAGGCTTCTCTTATGCGACTCGAACTTCGCTTCTGCGGTCCTCTCAAAACCGCTTCTACGGTACAATGTCCGCTTAGGCGGACCCGCTGAAGCGTCCAACATTCCGTTTATGTAGAACTACCCTAACCCACACCTGGCCGCTTCTGCGATCGCTCACCCGCTTCTGCGGAACCGCTTCTGCGTTCCATTTCCGCAGAAGCGGAAATACCAGATACCAGCAATATCAGACCTGAAGCAATCTTCAAAAACTCTCTTTTAACCACTCAAATTCACCCCGAGGCCCCCGGGACCCCAACCAAAACACCAACACAACCTAAAAACCTCATACGAACTTGTTCCAATCATCAAAACACGTCAAACAACACAAAAATCGTCAATTCACCACGGATTCAAGCCTAAGTTTATCAAATTCTTCCGAAACTCACATTCGATAAAAAACCCAACCAAATGACGTCCAAATGACCTGAAATTTTACCCGCACATCCAAAACCACCTAACGAAGCTACTGCAACTCTCGAAATTCCATTCCGACCCCCGGATCAAAATCTCACCTACCAACCGGAATTCGCCAGAATTCAACCTTCGCCAATTCAAGCCTAATTCTACACCGGACCTCCAAATTCAATTCCGATCGCACTCCTAAGTCACAAATCATCTCCCGAAGCTAACCGAATCACCGGAATTCACATCCGAGCCCTCTAACTATATAGTCAACTTCCGGTAGACTTTTTCAAAACAAGCTTTCCTTAAAGAGACTAAATGTCTCATTTCCTACCAAAACCAAACCAATCCAACTCGATTACCTCAAATACCAATAATGAAGCATAGAGAAACATAATACGGGGAAGACGGGGCGGTAACTCACGTGACGACGGGCCGGGTCGTCACAGGTCAAGGGACCGCAGGTGCGGAAATAGCTGAGGCAGTGAGGTCTTTTAAGATTCGGGGTTGCGTTCATTTCAACCCCATTTTCTTCCATTGGAGCCGATGGGGAGCAACTTTGAGGTGCCATTTTCATCACTCGTCATGAGGTAAGTAATTTATGCTAGCTTTGAGTTAAATACAAAGTTTATATATGGATTTAGACAAGGAATTTGTGGAAAAACTTGGGTTTGAGGGAAAACCTAGAAATTTGATAATCTTGGATTTAGACCACGATTTTGGATATGGAATTTAGAAAAAATCATATATTTGAGTTCGTGAGTTTATGGGCAAAGTTTATCTTCGGAAAATTTCGGATTTCGGGCACGTGGGCCCAAGGGTGTTTTCGTCAACTTTTTGATCGGGGTTAGGAATTGTTATAAATTGGATTATAATGAGTAAATAAGTATATATTAATGAATTTGCATAATTATTGGCTAATTTTGGAGCGTTGTGCATCGATTCGAGTCTTCGGAAGGGCGTGGAATGCCGGTTATGGATCTTCGGAGCGAGGTGAGTCTCTTTTCTAACCTTGTAAGAGGGAATTGTCCCCATAGGTGAAATAATTGATTATGTGCTCCTATTTGTGGGGGCTACGTACGCACGAGGTGACGAGAGTCCGTGCGTAGCTACTATTATGCTATTGTCCGGGTAGTTAGGACCCAAAAGCATGCTATACTTGGATTATTTACGAACTTATTAGTAGCTTAAATTACTTCAATCACATCGAGTTAGAAAACGAATTTCTAAAAGGGTCTAAATTTCATTTTTCCCTAAATTAATAAAGAGAATTGGCCTTTCTTTGGATATTTGCTCCATATGGACTTCTTGATTGACTGTCTGTTCGTGTGTGTTTATTTTTGGAACGGGCCGAACGCCTCGGCAGATTAAATAGATGCATCTATAGGCGCGTCGTCGACCCTGGACAAGTGCACAGTTTATTTCTGTTGGATCGAGCCGTCGCCTCGCCATAATATGCGCGCGCATGCTTGTATTGCTGCCTTGAACTTAATTAAGTTATTATTGCCTCTTCATGGCTTGAAAATAATTGGATAATTACGAAAAGAAATTTTGAAAATTTCCAATAAAAGAATTAATTATTTACTTGTTTCCTTCTATTTGGACTAATATCATGTTTATAGAAATCCATAATTTAATGTATTACTGACCTCATTATTGGACCACTAGTATGTGTCGAAGTCGACTATCTCGTCTCTACTTCTTCGAGATTAGACGGGATACTCATTGAGTACACGTTGTTTACGTACTCATACTACACTTCTGTGCATTTTTGTTGCACAAGTATATGTAACTCTAGCGGCCTACTAGGCGTAGCAGCACGGATAAACCCTGGGACTAGGTGAGCTGTATTTCCTCGAGGCGACCCGCAGCTAGCAGAGTCTCTTTCCGTTATCTATATTTATTTCCTGTCCAATACTGTTTTCCGGATAGTTGTTGCATTTATTTCCTTCGTAGTAAACGCTCATGTTCTTGTGACACCGGGTTCTGGGAGGATTTTTGGATTATTAAATGTTAAAGTTTTGTTTAAGACTTCACAGTTATTTCTGTAAATTTTATTATTCGTTATCTAAGGTATAAAGAAAAATGATTTCAGAAAATACGAAATTGGAATTTAATTTGGGTATTTTGGTTGGCTTGCCTGACAACGGTGTCCGGCGCCACCACGACCCTCAGTGGATTTTGGGTCTTGACATTATTTAAGTTGTTATTGCCTCTTCATGGTTTGAGAATATTTGGATAATAATAAAAAGGAAAAATCTGGAAATTTCCTACAAAAGAAATAATCGTTTCCTTGTTTCCTTCTATTGGATTAAAATCATGTTTATAGAAATTCACGATTTAATGTATTATTGACACCATTATTGGACCACTAGTAAGTGTCGAAGTCGACCATCTCGTCTCTACTTCTTCGAGATTAGACGGGATACTCATTGAGTACACATTGTTTTCGTACACATACTACACTTCTGTGCATTTTTGTTGCACGGGTATATGTAACTCTAGCGGCCTACTAGCGTAGCAGCACGGATGATTCTGGGACTAGGTGAGTTGCATTATTCGAGGCGGCCCACAGCTAGTATAGTCCCTTCCAGTATATTGTATTTACCTCCTGTCCACTGTATTCCGGACGGATGTTGTATCTTATTTCCTTATCAGTAGATGCTCATGCACTTGTGACACCGGGTTCTGGGATGGTTTTGAAATATTATGTACTAATTGCTTATTATTTAATTTGAATTGAAGCAGTGATCTTTTTATTTATGAAAAATTAAAGGAAAATCTTAGTTTTCAAGATTGTCAAAAATAAGAACTTCATCAAGTAATTTGGGTTGGCTTGCCTGACAGCAGTGTCCGGCACCATCGCGACCCTTAGTGGATTTTGGGTCGTGACAGCGTGGTATCAGAGCACTAGGTTCCTAGGGTCTCACGAGTCATGAGCAAGTCTAGTAGAGTCTCGCGGATCGGTACGGAGACGTCTGTACTTATCCTCGGGAGGCTGCAGGACTGTTAGGAGTACTTCCCCTCTTGATTCCTTATCGTCCGATTTGATCCTTGGAGGCGTATGCCTTTAATTCATTCCTACTCAATCTTACGCGATGCCAACCGCTTGCTATAAATCGAAAATTGAAGAACTGTAATGGTACTACAGATGTGATACAGGATGTTTCTCCTGGAATAGCTGATCGGATTATTATCATCGCTTTATAGAAGAATATTTTATTGTTTCAGCCCAGTAACGGTACTTCTGAGGGCTCTGAGGCTAGGCACAAGTTGCCACGATGCTTATGAACAATTGTTCTGCAGTATTGTTATGATGGTAGGATGTTTGCCTATGTATTGGGGCAGTGAATGACTTGAAGGGAGGTTTACTTAGTGCATAATCTAGAGACTCAGTATTTTATTTCCGGCAGGGGAAAGGCAATCGGGCTAAGAATGTGCAGATTTGGGATGGTAGAGTAATGAGACTTGGTACATGCGAGAGTGGTGGAGCTTTCTTCTATGAGGGGATGTCGTTGTCCTAATTGAATGCACTAAGTTCTCCGGTGTTGCGATCTTCTACAATTCGCCTTTGGAGCAAGCTATTATGAAATAGTATCGGAAATGCGGCTGTCAGATATTGTAGGGCACGGTAGTTCAGGGTCGAATCAATGTCTCTAATGTCGGTGGTATGAGAAGGATGATTTTTCGAAAGGTGTAAAGTTAGCAGCAATTTTGGGTTCAAGTGCCACGAAGATAGATTTTAATTAAGGCAACAACTGAGCAGCAAAGGATAAGGAAAGACATGTGGGAGGTGTCAGGCGGTGGCTAAAATTTCTAGAAGGCCGAATATAAGAGGCCAAGGGTCGAGCAGTCGATTAAGGGTATGGGTTCCGCCAAAGTGGGAGAGTGGCGGAGTTGCACATGGGCTTGCAGTGGGATGGCCACGTACCTTAAGGAGAGTTTGGAGTGATTTGAGAATATTAGTGATTGGTGATTGGGGTCTACAGATTTAATTTGAGGTATGGGCTATTATGCGACAGGAGATTTGATATAACGAGAAGGAGCTACTTGAATGAAGAAGGATACCACCTAACTTCGAATTGGAAGGTTGTTGCCGCACAATTAAGTGATGTCCACGGGGGATGAATGGACTTGTGCAACTAGAGCGTGAGGTCGGACTCAGGAGGGGTTATTGATGACGTAGTGATGGTACCCCGTGCAACAGCGTTGGAAGATGTCGGGAAGTGATTTCCACAGGTGGGTTATTCCCTGTGAGCAGGTTATCGGTCGCGTGGTTGGCGAAGCTTCTGCGAAGGATTCTATTAGTTATGTAGCAAAGAGATCGGTTGTGCGAATGTGGTCGATGATTCAGAGTTCAAAGGGGGTTTTATAGAAAGATTCCGAGCATTTTGGCAGTTGATTGCGCAAGGTTATGTCAGTAAGAGATGAAGAATACTGGTGAATGCCAGAGCTGTATAATGATGGCTTCAAGCTAAGTGGGAGAGTCCCACCGCCTATGATTGGGTTGCATGGTTAACTACTTGCGAGGTCTCTGGTTATTAGCATATTGATGGGTTACTTCAGCTACGGGAAAGGAACATAAGTGGTAATTTGAGCAAAGGAATTATTAAAGGTGTGCTATTGTTGGCCTTATTGGCCCATGTTCAGGCTTGGGGAAGGATTCAGGATTGTGCTTTGCAAAGATGCGGGCTCCAAGGGAAGCGATTCTGCCAGGTGCTTCACCAAGAGGGTATTCATGTGATAGAAGATTCATGAAGTTTATTATATTCGGGGGCAAGTCAGAGCGGATGGCTCTCAACACCGGTCCTAGTGAATTCAAAGGATATGGAGTGATACCTAACAATTTTGAGCCTATAGGTATTAAGAATCAAGCTTGATGGCAGCCTATGAGAAGAGGCACAGAATGTCTATGATGTTTTGACTTGCGATGTAGCAATTAGGAGGTACGAAATGGTTCGTGGGATTTGAGACAGCTTGGTCTCGTGATTCAAGGTCACTCGGGACGTGTGCGGGTGGAATATGTTATGTGTTGAATGGAGTTATTATTATATCTAAGGCAATCAAGGATAAATTGGAAGAAGATAGAATGGTTAGCCCTGGTTGAGTTGGCATGTTAGGTGCAGTGAGTAGTATGGAATTTGCAGTGAGGATCAAGGTTGCAGTTCGGTGCTGACAAGGATGTCACAAGCTCGAATGAGCAGGAAGGGAGTTTGATGTTTAAGGTAAGTTGGTATTGTCTTCAGCATCACCTGAGATCGGTGTTTTGTGAAAAATGCTTTGCATCCTGGTTAATGATTCTTGGTCGCTTTTCAGCGTTAGTGCGACTGGTGGTTTGGAGATGCGACCCAGTCACTTGTTACGGTAGGTTGTGGGAGTGTGTCCCACAAGAAGATCGTATAAGTGTGGCATGTAGTCACTTGATCGATTAAAGAAGTTAAACCAAGTATGAAGATTTGTGATGATATCGATTAGTTGAGAATATATGCCTGGAGGGCACTCAGTTACTGAGTTGTGGACTGTGGATGAGTACTCCGGTTATGATGGTTGTTCTTGTGTGTTATGAGAAGAGCGAAATTAGTATGGACATTTGAAAGGTTATTGGCTTAGTTTGATATGATCAGGATCGACTTGAGGTCGGTGGATGGATTTAAATGTGAATATGGGCTCTATGTCAGGCCAGTTGTGTTCATTTCAGTAATGCGCTCCTTATGGAGGAGTAGTCAGGGTGTTATTTCGTTGTCAGATATTCTATGTGGTGATACATTGCGCCGTGTGAGTTGTGAGACGGCTTGAGAAATTGCTTATATGTTGAGGATCCGCATAGAAATGATGTATTATGAGCAAAATGGCTCTTGAGATTCATATTGTATATCGCACCTCAGTTGTGCTTGAGTTTTGTAGCTTATAGCGCTATATGTCCCCTCAGGGATGGTATTATGCACTTAGCGTGCTTATGACCAAAATTCGGTATTTTATTGTAATGAGCAAATTTAGCTCGATGTGCATCTCCTTATGTGAGATCTATGTGTGGATCGGGTGGCACGCCGCCATGGGTATGTTATTTGGATCGGGTTGCGCGCCGCAACAGTGTGATGCTGAGTACAGTTCCCTATATCTGCTTTTATGTGTTTCATTTCCTATTTTTTGGAGGAAAGCTCGTATTAGCTGTGAGCCCGCGTCGCATGTATGATTCGCGAGCGGGGTAATTGGATCCCCTTTTCATAGATCATTTTTTTCTTCTTCCTTGTATCGCGTTCGAATTGGTAGCTTATTGGCACATTGTGGCATCATATGAGACTTTTGATTATGTTCGGGGTGGCTTATTGCCTGAGCAGTTCGTACTGGGAGAGACGAGATCATTGGATTTAGGATCAGTGCAATCTAATTATATGAAGTATATTAATGAGCTACGACCATTATTTGGTTCGGGATGAGGTGATGGTTCTTGTCAGGAGTATAGACCCAATGATTTGTGATGCGGCAGTTGGTCATGAATTTCTACACATCTCTTCTGTCATGGCGGTATCGTAATAATTAGAGCAAGACCTATGCAGATCATGAGTGCAATGGGAGCACCAGATTCGTGGAATTTCAAAGTGTTTGATCAGAGAATGTTATTGTGGTCCTATGAGTAAAGTGGTGCAAGTTGTGAATTCAGCTAAGGTGTGTAGTCGTGTTTTGGGCTGCGTGTAGTTATTGATATGGTGAGCGTATGTTGGAAACAGGTCGGGCATAGAATTTCGGATGTTGGGATTAGGCTCTAAGGCTTATCTGCTTGAAAAAAAAAAGGAAATATCCTCAGAATTTATCGAGCTAATGAGCTCAACTGAGTTGTGGTAGCACGGGAAGGTGCATGAGGTGTTAAACAGTGATTTCAGACTACTTTAGTGTAGTTCTCAGCACGTTCGAGGACGAACGTATGTTTAAGTGGGAGAGAATGTAACGACCCGACCGGTCGTTTTGAGCTCTAGCACGTCGTTCAGCACTCTAAGGACATGAACAACTTCATTTCAGGTATTATGACTTGTACGCATGGTCGGAATTAAATTTCGGGAAGTTCAGAGTTAATTTGGAAAGAGAATTCTCATTTCGGAAGCTTAAAGTTGAAAGAATTAACTAAGATTGGATTTTTGAGTAAACGACCTCGGAATCGGGATTCGAAGGTTCCAACAGGTTTGTATGATGACTTTGGACTTGGGCGTATGTCCGGATCGGATTTTGGAAGACCTGGGAACGTTTTGGTGCCTATTGTGGAAGTTAGCATTTTAGAAGAAATTTCACAAGTTTGGCTTGAAGTGCATTTCAGTGTTATCGGTGTCCGTTTGGGATTCCGAGTCTGTTAATAGCTCCGTATGGTGATTCTGGAGTTGGGAGCGCGATCGGAAGTGAATTCGGAGGTCCGTAGGTCATTTTGAAGTCATTTGGCTAAAGATAGAAATTTGAAGGTTTTTGAGAAGTTTGACTGAGAGTTTGACTTTTTGATATCGGGGTCGGATTCCAATTTCGAAAGTTGGAGCAGGTCCGTAATGTCGAATATGACTTGTGTGCAAAACTTGAGGTCAATCGGACGTGATTTGACGTATTTCGGCATCGAATGTAGAAGTTTGAAATTCTAAAGTTCATAAAGCTTGGATTGGAGGTCGATTCGTGGTTTTAGCTTTGTTTGATGTGATTTAAAGTCTCGACTAAGTTCGTATTGTATTTTGGGACATGTTGGTATAATTGGTTGATGTCCCGAGGGTCTCCGGTGGATTTCGGAAGGCTAACGGATCGATTTCGGAACTTTAAAGGTGCTGAAAATCTGCTGCAACTGCTGTTTTGGACAGTAATGGTGCAATCAAGGAGGCTAATTTGAAAGCTTATATCTCGAAATCTATAAGGAATCTGAATATGTTCAAAACATAAAAGTTGTTTCCCTTGCATTCTAGTTTCCAGAAAGCTAAACCATTAATGATTTGGACATATTATCAGAAAGTTATGATCGATTGAAAATGGCTGGTGGAGCAGTTTCGACAGAATTTTCTGATGCATGGAGCCTATTTTAGAAGCTCATATCTCGCAATATATAAAGAGTTATATGGTGTACAACCTATAAAATGAAAGATCTTCGAGTCTAGTTTCTATATATTCAAACCATTTGTCATTTGGATATTTCCATAAGGAGTTATGGGCGTTTTAATAAAAGGTGTACAGCAGGGGAAAATGGTAATATGATGTACAACCTGCACATCATAAGGTACAACTCGATGAAGCCTGGGTAGATTATTTTAAACACGAGTTTTAGCCCATTTCTTTCATTTCTTTCATTTGGCTTGGACTATTTTGGAGAGCTCAAGGAGGGATTTTCACCAAGCAACACTAGGTAAGTGATTTCTTCCTATTTTTGAGTTAAATATGTGATCTTACATAGATTTAGACATGGAAAATTAGTATAAATTTGGAATTTTTGGGGAAGACCTAGAACTTGGAATTTTAGACTTTTACCTTGAATTTGAGCATGAAAATTTGAGCAAAATGTATATTTGACTTAGTAAAGCTATGGGTAAAATTTATCTTCGAGAAATTTCGGAATCCAGGCACGTGTTGGTCAACTTTTCGAGCGGAGTTGGGAACTTATATAATTTGAATTGTTACAAGTATTAGAGTGAATTTTTATTGGTTTACCCGTTATTTGAATAGTTTTGGGGCGTTATGCATCAATTGGAGTCGTTGGAAGGGCTTGGAAGCCGGTTATAAAAATTTCGGAGCGAGGTGAGTCTCCTTTCTAACCTTGTAAGAGGAATTGTCCCCATAGGTGAAATAATTGATTATGTGCTCCTATTTGTGGGGGCTACGTACGCACGAGGTGACGAGAGTCCGTGCGTAGCTACTATTATGCTATTGTCCGGGTAGTTAGGACCCAAAAGCATGCTATACTTGGATTATTTACGTACCTATTGATAGCTTGAATTGCTTAAATCACATCGAATTAGTAAATGAATTTCTAAACAGATAAAACTTCATATTTCTTAAATGGTTAAAAGAGGATTTGTTTTCATTGGATTATTACTCCGTGTGGACTTCTTGATTGACTATCTGTGTGTTTATTTATGAAACGGGCCGAACGCCTCGGCAGATTAAATAGATGCATCTATAGGCGCGCCGTCGACCCTCGGCAAGTGCACAGTTTATTTCTGTTGGATCAGGCCGTCGCCTCGGCATAATATGCGCATGCTTGTATTGCTGCCTTGAACTTATTTAAGTTGTTATTGCCTCTTTATGGTTTGAGAATATTTTGATAATAATAAAAAGGAAAAATCTGGAAATTTCCTACAAAAGAAATAATTGTTTCCTTGTTTCCTTCTATTGGATTAAAATCATGTTCATAGAAATCCACGATTTAATATATTATTGACATCATTATTGGACCACTAGTAAGTGTCGAAGTCGACCATCTCGTCTCTACTTCTTCGAGATTAGACGGGATACTCATTGAGTACACTTTGTTTTCGTACTCATACTACACTTTTGTGCATTTTTGTTGCACATGTATATGTAACTCTAGCGGCCTACTGGGCGTAGCAGCACGAATGATTCTGGGACTAGGTGAGTTGCATTATTCGAGGCGTCCCACAGCTAGTATAGTCCCTTCTAGTATATTGTATTTACCCCCTGTCCACTGTATTCCGGACGGATGTTGTATCTTATTTCCTTATCAGTAGATGCTCATGCACTTGTGACACCGGGTTCTGGGATGGTTTTGAAATATTATGTACTAATTGCTTATTATTTAATTTGAATTGAAGCAATGATCTTTTTATTTATGAAAAATTGAAGGAAAATCTTAGTTTTCAAGATTGTTAAAAATGAGAACTTCATCAAGTAATTTGGGTTGGCTTGCCTGACAGCAGTGTCCGACGCCATCGCGACCCTTAGTGGATTTTGGGTCGTGACAGTATTCATAGAATGAAATGTGGTATTAAAGCTGGACAGATTATTGTATTCGACTGTATTTACGGCGTGAAATAGGGGATTACACTGTTTTTAAAACGGAAATGAATCAATTAACATAATAGACTCCTAATATAACTCAACAAACTCAATTATAAATCTGAATACATAAATACATCTGAATATATAAATTATATTAATTAAAAAAAATAAATGAAAATATTCATGGAATATAGCGAGACAGTGAATATAATAAAATACATGTGAGATATATTGAAATACAATGAAAAAAAGACAATGAATACAATGAAATACATAGAATACAACGACATACATTGAAATACAATAAAAAAAAGGTAATAGACTCTTCAAGTTGCTCAGCCCCAAACTCCGTCGTCTTTGTTAAAGAATAACCCTAATGTCGTCTCATCGATAGCAGATTTCGAACCTACATTGTCGACCCCAATTTACCCTAAAAAATCATTTCAAAAATACCTGACAGTGAGTAGTGATCATGCTTTTTGCAAAAATTACTGTATTTGATGTAATTATTCCAGCAACCCTTTTCTGTATTTGATGTAATTACTCCACTGTTCCGACATCAATTATACAACAAACAGATCTATATATTTTTGGATTTTCCCACTTCAGTAAAAAACATAGAAGAAGACCAAAAAATCATATACACACACAGATCTTTAATTTTTATCAAAAGGATCAACTTTGAAAATAAAAAGAGAAAAGTATTATACTTGCCTTGATAAAGCTAAAGAGTCTAACAACTCATCATTGTTTTCTTCCTTTTAGGTAATTGAAGAAGTGAAAAGATTGGTTGTGGAATATAAGAATGAAGAGGTTAGTATTACTGTAACTGGCCATAGCCTAGGTGCATCACTTGCAACCCTAAATGCAGTTGACATAGCTTTCAATGGAATCAACAAAACAAGCGAAGGCAAGTAATTTCCAATGACAGCTTTTGCATTCGCAAGTCCTAAAGTTGGAGATCTTAATTTTAAGGCAGCATTTGACAAACTTGAAAGTCTCCGTACTTTGAGAATCCATAATCTATGGGATGTTGTTCCGAAAATACCTCCAATTGGGTATATAGACGTGGGCGAGGAACTAATTATTAACACCACAAAATCACCATATGTAAAGCCTCCGTGTGTGCAACCTAACAAGCACACACGGACATAAATGGATAAATTTCTGGGAGTTTGGAAAAAGAAACAGAATACATAGGACAGAATACCTTGTATCATTCGTGTAGACATTGCCTCATTCAAGGTAAGCATCTCCCGGTATTTTTTCCCAATGCGTTGTGTATGTCTGAAGAGCTTCTTGAACGTATGCCATATGCAAAATCGAATTTGAACGTATTTTTGTATACAATTGTATCAATCTCAAATTTTCTTGGTTGGAAATTGATTTCTACGAACTGTAACAAAAGAACATGAAAAGAAAGAAGGGAGATTTGAAAATCGACAGAATCCTCTGTTTTTTTATACTTTCGGATGGAAAATCGTTGATGAAGGGGGAAATACAGATTATGGGTGCTATAATTGTGTTAGTTGAGTTATATTAGGAGACTATTTGCTAGATTGATTTTCTTTCCGTTTTTAATCAGTTGAAAGGTCCCTTTTTTAAGGAATATACGTTACAGTATTCAATGATTCAATTCTTGAATACAGTTGAATACAACATCTTATTAATAGGTTTTCCATGATTCACGCCACTTTTTTCTAATGTATTCAAGAATACAGTAACCTAAATACATCAAATTCATCTTAAAATATTTAAAAACGTATCTACATGCTGTAATATAGCAAATGATATCTATAAAGAGCTAATTACCACTAAAAGATATCTATTTATGAAAATTTCTTTTTTTTTTTTTTTTCGCGAGGTAGAATTGATGAGGGCTCCAACTATATGGTAGCCCACATGCATATTTGGCATTTAGCCTAAAGCAAAAGACAAGCTCAGAAAGACCTTGACATCATTAGGGCCGGCCGAAGGAAGTGCGCACGAGGACATTTATAATTAGGATTTAATTTATATACACTGTATAAAAATATTTACACTATTAGTAATATATTTAAATATGTTATAGTAGATTATCAGCCTTATTTTTCAAGTTACTAATCACACTTGTAATATACGATTATGTATAGTTATCTTTTGTAGAGTAAAATTATATCTAATGTCCGCCGTCGGCATACCTTCTCTTTCCCCCTCTATATATACTAGATCTCTCTGTCCGTTTTGCATTACCAAATACTTCTCCCTAGTAATATCATTATAAATTAAAGAAGTAGTAACAATCTAGTGCTACTTCATTTGTGAAGCAAACTAAAGAACATGGGCTTATTCGCCATCTCACATTTGGTCATATTTCTTTTTTTGACAAACAGGGATATCTTTTATATATATATATATATATATATATATATATATATCACAAAATAGTAGAGGTAGAGGTAGTATGTTCAGATTGCCCGGGGGGGCATCACCTACTTGGCTATTACAAACCAATAACATGTCTGTGACGACCCAACCCGTCGTCTCATGTATTATAGCCCCGTTTCCCCCATTTACTGCTTCTTCATGTTTTACTATCAGCAACGAGTGAGTTATAGTTGAATTGAATTGGTTTGGATAGGAAATGAGACACTTAGTCTCTTTAAGGAAGGCTTAAGTTGGAAAGGTCAACCGGACGTTGACTTATGAGTTAGAAGGCTCGGATGTGATTTCCGGTGATTCAGTTAGCTTTGGGGGATGATTTGTGACTTGGGAGTGCGATCGGAATTGATTTTGGAGGCCCGGTGTAGAATTAGGCTTGAATTGGCGAGGTTAGTATTTTGGCGAATTCCGGTGGATGGGTGAGAATTTGATCCGGGGGTCGGAAAGGAATTCCGAGAGTTTTTGTAGCTTCGTTAAGTGATTTTGGATATATGTGCAAATTTTCAGGTCATTCGGACATCGTTTGGTCGGGTTTTTTTTGATCGAAAGTGCATTTCGGAAGTTCTTGAAGAACTTAGGCTTGAATCCGATGTGAATTGATGATTTTAGTGTTGTTAGGTGTGTTTTGATGGTTGGAGCAAGTTCGTATGATGTATTGGGATATGTTGGTGCCTTTGGCTGAGGTCCCGGGGGCCTCGGGGTGAATTCGGGTGGTTAAACGGAGAATTCGGAGTTTGTTGCATGTTTGAAGTTTGTTGGTTCTGTCATTTCCGCATCTGCGGAAAAGGGACCGCATAAGCGGTTCCGCAGATGCGGCGTATTGGTCGCAGAAGCGGTCCTTGAGGGACCAGGGTTTTCCGCAGAAGCGGACGTGGATCCACAAATGTGGCGACCGCATAAGCGGTTCTAGACCGCATAAGCGGTCCGGGGGACTTTAAGTGAGATCGCAGAAGCGACCGTTTGGTCGCATACGCGGTGACCGCAGGTGCGGCATATTAACCGCAGAAGCGGAAAAACAGTCTGGGTTTAAGTGAACAGTGGTTCACGAATTGGAAAGAGAAGAAAAATATTTTGGACTTCGGCTTAGGCGGTTTCTTGGGCGATTTTGAAGAGATTTCGAAGGGGCTTCATCAGGTATGAACTATTGGACTCGGATTATGTTTATATAGTGTAAAATCATGGATTGAACACTGAAATTTAAGGGATTAAATGCTAAAAATGGAGGTTAGGGCTTGAAACTTAAGAGAGCTTAAATTGATGATTTGAGGGGTCAAATGGACTCCGATTCTTGTGAGTTTGATATGTATAGACTCGTGGCGAGATAAGGATCGTTTTGATGTATATTTTTTTGGATTTCGAGAAGTGGGCCCGGGGCTCGGGTTTTGCCAACTTAGTGAATTTTGGTATTTTTCGAGTCTTTTCGATTGGGTTATGTTTCTTTAGCCTATTGTAATGTATTCGTTGTGGTTTTAATCAGATTCGGCGTGCGAAGAGGTTGATTCGAAAGGCAAAGGCATAGCGAGCTAGACTTGTGGCCAGCTTGAGGTGAGTAATAGATGTAGATGATGACCTGAGGGTTTGAAACCCCGGTATATCACATTGTGACGCTATATTGAGGCGAGACACGTACTCTATGACGAGTGCGGGGTCGATTGTGACTGGGGATTGTGACCTAGTCCGTTCCGTTTGATGTTCGTACTGTGTTCTTGACTAGAAATTGTTTGGTAATCATCCTACTTGGATTTTATGAATATGTTTGGGGCTTTGTGCCTATCATGTGCATCCATTAGGGATCCTTATCGCTGCTTCCATGATGCTTAGCATATTTCATGATATCAGTCCTGAGTTAGACACTGCCTCGAAATGTTTAGTAAATAAAGGTTTAATCACTTAGCTCTATAATTCCTAATAATTGAAACTAAAAATGAACAATTTGACTGTGCCCGAGTGGCTTGCATGCATATATATATCTGGACTGAGTGTGGATCGGGCTGCACGCCGCAGCGAATGCTACGATGATATTGCCCTTGGGCTGTAGGAGCCCCTCCGGAGTCTGAACCCCCACAGTGAGCGCGGGTACCCAAATGGATCGGGCTGCGCGCCGCAGCGGTCATGTGCATTGCATTGCATTCATGCATTTATACCTATTTGTCATACTTGTCCTGGTATTGTTGTTGTTCCACCGTTTTATGTGATGAATCGCTGATTATAGCTTTATATTGTAATATTTCGGAATTTCTTACTTTCAGCCATTATATATGTTTATTACTCACTGAGTTGGAAGTACTGACTTTACTCCCTGCACCTCGCGTGCAGTTTCAGGTATTGTTCACTTGGTAGCGGGTTATTAGCGCATTGAAGGTATTGTTATTGTAGCTGAGCGAGGTGACCGCCAGCGTTCGCGACACCGGATGTTGTCTTTTGTTTTCCAAAATTTTTACTTGTATATATTTATTGGCCTGTAGTTGTGCTAAGGTTTCCTTAGATGCTCGTGACTTGTGGCACCCCGGTCGGGTAGTAATTAACAATTTCTACTGCCATTAAGTTGTATCTTCTATTCATTTATGTTTAATAATTTTTGGTAAAAGGATTTGGGTTAGTTGGCTGGCCTTGTCTTCACGAGAGGCGCCATCACGACCGGGTATGAGAGTTGGGTCGTGACAAGTTGGTATCAGAGCCTAGGTTACTAAGTCTCACGAGTCATGAGCAGGTTTAGTAGAGTCTCGCGGATTGGTACGGAGACGTCTGTATTTATCCTCGGGAGGCTGCAGAACCTTTAGGAAAACTTCCCATTCTTTGAATTCTTATCGTGCGTACTTGATTCAGCTTGAGATATAACTCTTGAAATTCCTTCCACACGTCTGTATGCGCACGTGAGCGCTCAGTATTATATGTGCCTTGATGGTTTGTGATTCCCCGATCGAGGGGCAAGATGTAATCTTCGTGAGTATGTTGGGCCAGTCTGGAGGACTTGAGGCCGGATCCTTGCCTACGGCTTGAGCACCGAGGTGCTGATTGCGTGAGCAAGTGTTTTGAACTTATATGTTCAGTATTGCCCCTATTAGCCAGAATGGCGGTTCGGTATTCATGTGATGAGTATGTTAGTACTGCGAGATGTAATTATATGACTTGGTAGTAACGAAGAAGTCTGCAGGATAATAGATGAACTGTTAAGTGATTTGACTCCTATTGTGGATTGATGTGTAGCCCGAATTATGGGCGCGTGAAGAACATTGTCTTACCTCCTAGTTGGGAAGTGAAGTGCATTGCATGCGGCGGTATGAGTTCGGACTCAGAAAGACTAATGACTGAGTAACGTATACGATGGTGAAAAGTATGCTGAAGTACTAAATTGAGGCGAAGCAGGGGTCATCTCCTGCGGAGTGTTCTTGAGTGGTATGGTCCTTACGTGTATGTTAGAAGATCTCATGTGTAATTGAAGGGTATGTGTTGAAATTTAAAAATTCGGGTCGCTTAAGAGAGTGGACTCAGTTGATGTGGGGATAAATGTGAGGATTGTAGAGGATTTCAGTACTAGATGATCTGTGTTTTCACAAACTTGTAGATGATTTGAGTTTAATCTCACTATGACATTGTGGCATCATTGGAGTAAAAGTGTTATGAGTTGTTAAGTGTGTCTTGATATATGGCTTCGAGCCAAGTTGGGGAGGTTGCTGTTGATTAGCTGATTGCACGGTTATGTGCTATGTTGGTTACGTCTCGAGGTATGCTGGCGAATCTGTTCTAGTTGCAGAAATTGAGCCGAGGATGGGCGAGTGAAGCAAAATTTCGACAAAGGTTATATTATGTTCCATAGGGTATGAGAATTTCGGAATGTCTAGAGTTGTTGTTGGTAAAGAATGCTCGGTGCATAAAGCAGGAAGTTGCTTGGTTGTATTGGGATGAGGGTCTCATTTTATGGTATCGGAGTGTCAATAAAGCACGAGTGGTTCTGTTCGTTAAATCAGGTAATTTGCAGATGAATAAGAGAGAATGACTCTCGAGAATGGTTTTAATGTGTTCAAGAATCTACATGTAGCACTCAGGTGTTTTAAGGTGGTGTATGTGACTAAAGACAGTGTTTTCAATAGAAAATGTCAAGACTTGTGGTATTTTTATGTTGATCATGGGATCCTATGTGTCGATACCTGGAAAGTAAAGGAAGCGAATTTAGATTCGCAGAAAGTTCTCAGAGTGAAGTATTCTGGAATGTGGTATTTCTGGGAAACAATTGAGAGAGTATTCAGTGGCCTATGGGTCTTAGACAGTGTGGTCTTATGTTCGAGTCTCGTGTGGTAAGCTTGGATTGAGGCATTGTGATGCTACAGCGAGGGAGAAATATCAAGTGGATGATGAATCAAAAAGGGAAATTAGATAGATGGAATAGCTTGATAGTAGACCGAATCGGTATGGTAAGGATGTGATTAATTCTTCGTATGTGTTCGAGGTAATGGGCTTTTACAGGTATTGTGCAGCAAGGCTCTTGAGTTCTGACAGCTTGCTTAGCTTGGTTCGGGTAGAAGGATTCAGTCCTGGCAGTTTAGCTTGTGCAATGGAATTCGGGGAGAGTTCTTGATAAGTTTTACCGTGGTTTAGAGACGTATAAATTGCCTATGGGCATGCGAAGCATGGAATGTGTAATGATTTCTCTTCTTGATGGGATTGATGGAGAGTTCTTGACTAGTGGAGTACGTAGATGTTTGTGGTTAGGAAGGGAGATGGAGTTCTCATGTTATACTAGTGTGGTATGGTATATGCGATATGTGGTGGAGGATTGGGATTTGTGTGTGTAAGGTTACGGTTCTGTTCATAATGGAAAGTCATTAAATTCTTAAGCAGCACGGGCAGCTGCAGGTGATTAAAGAATCCATCTTCAAAT
>NW_017671388.1:111738-126035 GCF_001879085.1 Nicotiana attenuata
ACAGAAGAGAGATCTACAATCGCGGATCTATCCAAACACTGTTACACACTGGAGCACCTCAAGACACTTTGATCAAATTCGACAGCCACAACACATTTGATGTCTGAAACCAAGGCAATTCATTCACCCACGGTGAAATAAACAACATACGACACGCCACCTGATAGGGCATAACCCACACTCCATTTACCGATCACAATCCGATTACTCCTTCCCGCTCGGCTTCCACTATGAATCCCCAATAGATCTGCACCACGTGTGCCCATAACCAACAAATCATAACGCCTCACAGCATAGAAAAAGCAACTCATAGATCTCCCCAGATCACTAACAAGTTCAATAACGATCGAATCACCTGCTCTCAACAATACAACTCATGACTAACCAAGCTAACTCAAGCTAAATACGTAGCCACATTGGCCTGCCAGCGAACTCAATACCAAGAAGCCTGAAGCTGCTCCTTCCACTACTATAATCCTGCCAGAGCCGTACGATACGGTGCCCGGCACCAAATAAATACCGAAATCCGCCATCTCACCCGGCGACATGCCCGACCACAAAAAAATGCATCCGAAAAGTCACCAATACCGGAACTGAATCAATGGTAGAAACCTCTGCACTGACATCCATCACGAATGCCCATTAAGAAAAACAATCCTTCTCAGCCGTCCGTTGCATCTTTTGAAATACATACCACTTTGCAAAGAACATAATCCAATGCACCTTGCCGCTCAACCCGTGGCATTTCCGGCCTAGCCCATAGCACAATAGTCTAGAATAACCAACACTGAGACAACCACGCCCACAATCCAATATCATATCCAAAATTTGGCATACCAAGCAAAGAAAGATCCACTCGGACCTCTAATTCCCAAAATAACCGCTAGACGGTGCCGATACACACGATTTATATAAACAACTGCATAGCCTGAACACGAGACTCCTAGTCTCCAACTCATATAGTACACAAATCACTATACCTGATCCCAAATTGCGCCGTACGAATACATATCACACCTCAAGTACCCAATCATCCCACGAAAGGTATTCTAAAGTTTCCCTGTGCCATCAAACAACCTCAGATATCAACAGTCGATCCAAATGCCGCAACACTACCGAAGTATTATCAGTATACATCACATTGCCCTTTTACTGGAACATATACCCGTCGAATCACTATGGTTGGCAATACCATTTTCCTTAATCATTTGGTTATTATGGGCAACTGCTGTAAATAGAGGCTATCGTTTCGAGTGTTTGGATTATGTGGTATATCATATGATTTCACCTGAGGTTGCAAGTATGGGTTATTACAGCTGGTTCGGGTTTATTCTGGGTATAGATGTGAGGTTCTGATATTGTGTATGATTTCGGAAAGTGCAATGCGGTTCTATGGTTTATGGTTTAAATGGACTGTGAGATTTCGGCTATATTGTGTTGTCGGACCTATATGAGATAGGGTGACGTGAGATCACCCCGGGTATATGCTTGGTAAAGTTATTCAGCTATTGGTTAGCTTCTAGGACAACTCTGGGTACGCTCGAGGACGAGCGTTGGTTTAAGTTGGGGAGGATGTGACGACCCAACCCGTCGTCTCATGTATTACAGCCCCGTTTCCCCCATTTACTGCTTCTTCATGTTTCATTATCAGCAACGAGTGAGTTATAGTTGAATTGAATTGGTATGGATAGGAAAATGAGACACTTAGTCTCTTTAAGGAAGGCTTAAGTTGGAAAGGTCAACCGGACGTTGACTTATGAGTTAGAAGGCTCGGATGTAATTTCCGGTGATTCGGTTAGCTTCGGGGGATGATTTGTGACTTGGGAGTGCGATCGGAATTGATTTTGGAGGCCCGGTGTAGAATTAGGCTTGAATTGGCGAGGTTAGTATTTTGGCGAATTCCGGTGGATGGGTGAGAATCTGATCCGGGGGTCGGAATGGAATTTCGAGAGTTGTTGTAGCTTCGTTAAGTGATTTTGGATATGTGTGCAAATTTTCAGGTCATTCGGACATCGTTTGGTCGGGTTTTTGATCGAAAGTGCATTTCGGAAGTTCTTGAAGAACTTAGGCTTGAATCCGATGTGAATTGATGATTTTAGTGCTGTTAGGTGTGTTTTGATAATTGGAGCAAGTTCGTATGATGTATTGGGATATGTTGGTGCCTTTCACTGAGGTCCCGGGGGCCTCGGGGTGAATTCGGATGGTTAAACGGAGAATTCGGAGTTTGTTGCTTGTTTGAAGTTTGCTGGTTCTGTCATTTCCGCATCTGCGGAAAAGGGACCTCATAAGCGGTTCCGCAAATGCGGCGTATTGGTCGCAGAAGCGGTCCTTGAGGGACCAGGGTTTTCCGCAGAAGCGGACGTGGATCCGCAAATGCAGCGACCGCATAAGCGGTCCGGGGGAATTTAAGTGAGATCGCAGAAGCGATCGTTTGGTCGCATACGCGGTGACCGCAGGTGCGGCATATTAACCGCAGAAGCGTAAAAACGGTCTGGGTTTAAGTGAACAGTGGTTCACGAATTGGAAAGAGAAGAAAAATATTTTGGACTTCGGCTTAGGCGGTTTCTTGGGCGATTTTGAAGAGAATTCGAAGGGGCTTCATCAGGTATGAACTATTAGACTCGGATTATGTTTATATAGTGTAAAATCATGGATTGAACACTAAAATTTAAGGGATTAAATTCTAAAAATGGAGGTTAGGGCTTGAAACTTAAGAGAGTTTAAATTGATGATTTGAGGGGTCAAATGGACTCCGATTCTTGTGAGTTTGATATGTATAGACTCGTGGCGAGATAAGGATCGTTCTGATGTAATGTTTTCTGGATTTCGAGAAGTGGGCCCGGGGCTCGGGTTTTGCTAATTTCGTGATTTTCGATATTTTTCGAGTCTTTTCGATTGGGTTATGTTTCTTTGGCACATTGTAACGTATTCATTGTGGTTTTGGCCAGATTCGACGCGCGAGGAGGTCGATTCGAGAGGAAAGGGCATTGCGAGCTAGTCTTCGGTCGGCTAGAGGTGAGTAATAGATGTAGATGATGACCTGAGGGTTTGAAACCCCGGTATATCACATTGTGAAGCTATATTGAGGCGAGACACGTACTCTATGACGAGTGCGGGGTCGATTGTGACTGGGGATTGTGACCTAGTCCGTTCCGATTGATGTTCGTACTGTGTTCTTGACTAGAAATTGTTTGGTAATCATCCTACTTGGATTTTATGAATATGTTTGGGGCTTTGTGCCTATCATGTGCATCCTTCAAGGATCCTTCCATGATGCTTAGCATATTTCATGATATCAGTCCTGAGTTAGACACTGCCTCGAAATGTTTAGTAAATAAATAAAGGTTTAAACACTTAGCTCTATAATTCCTAATAATTGAAAATAAAAATGAACAATTTGACTGTGCCCGAGTGGCTTGCATGCATATATATATCTGGACTGAGTGTGGATCGGGCTGCACGCCGCAGCGAATGCTACGATGATATTGCGCTTGGGCTGTAGGAGCCCCTCTGGAGTCTGAACCCCCACAGTGAGCGCGGGTACCCAAATGGATCGGGCTGCGCGCCGCAGCGGTCATGTGCATTGCATTGCATTCATGCATTTATACCTATTTGTCTTACTTGTCCTGGTATTGTTGTTGTTCCACTGTTTTATGTGCTGAATCGCTGATTATAGCTTTATATTGTAATATTTCGGAATTTCTTAGCTTCAGCCATTATATATGTTTATTACTCACTGAGTTGGAAGTACTCACTTTACTCCCTGCACCTCGCGTGCAGTTGCAGGTATCGTTCACCCGGTAGCGGGTTATTAGCGGATTGAAGGTATTGTTATTGTAGCTGAGCAAGGTAACCGCCAGCGTTCGCGGCACCAGATGTTGTCTTTTGTTTTCCAAAAATTTTACTTGTATATATTTATTGGCCTGTAGTTGTGTTAAGGTTTCTTTAGATGCTCGTGACTTGTGACACCTCGGTTGGGTTGTGTTGGGTTGTAAATACTGGTTATTATTGTCGTTAAGCTGTATTTATCTATTCATTTATGTTTAATAATTGTTAAAGTGAAAGGATTTGGGTTAGTTGGCTGGCCTTGCCTTCACGAGAGGCGCCATCACGACCGGATGGAAATTGGGTCGTGACAAATTAAAATGTATATGAAGAAAAAACAATAATCTAAATTAGAGTGCATACGAAGAAAAAACAATAATCTAAATTACGAAAAATGTCATAACATTAGCATAATATGTGAATTCATTTTGATTTTTTCAGAACCTGCAAAATTATCAATTTAATCATGTTAGTTAGCTAATATTATTATGTACTAATAGTTTAGAAATATACAATGTGATGATATCTTGCGTAAGATTTCTTTTGTAGACGATGTTTTTTTGTGTATATTTTCTTTTAACGCATTGGATGCTTTGCTATGGCCAGAACTCTTGTTGTTGACATTGATAACACTTTTGAAAGCACAATATACAGTTGTCCATGCGAGAAAATATGTTGCACCAAATACAATCTAACATTTTGGATTGTTTGCTCTTGTACTTTATCTATTGTCATTGCAAATATAGCGCACTGAAAATTATTTTTGGATAAATTTAAACGAGTTCTTTTTGGAGGGGAAACTTGAATTCTGAATATAAACACATTCTTGGAAGTACATTAACCCATCATGATTTCTGCATATAAGACGTTATTGTTAAAATCTTTACATACCATCCTTGTAGCGTTACATAAGCCATTTGAAGGATCTAAGTTTCTCAATATCATGATGGTCACATTTTGTTTTCAAAATTAATATATATACAACGGAAGATCAATTTTAACTTTATTTGTTATATACATGGAAGAAGCATACTTAAAAAATAATAACTTGACAAGAAATTTGTGTGGTGGAAGATCATTTGATAGTAAAAGGTATTTAAGTATTCTTCTTGCTAGTAGTTGTCAGTATTATAATTTGCCGAGTCAAAATTGAGAAATATTTTGCATTCACCAGAAAATTTGGTACTTGACGTCTCATTTAGTTGATCAACATATTCATCGTTGCTATCCAAGATAACCATTTCTGTATGTAATTTGTGCAACTTGTATTTTCATTTATTGATAGAAATATTTCCTTATTAAAGATCATTACCAATATTATCATTATTGGAGTTGATAGTCGATTGTTCTAGAAAGACTAAATCATTTTTATTATGTGTTCTTTGTCGCGCCCCTTTTTTTCTCGTGGAGTCCGGGTTTCGACATTCATAGGGAACAACTCCTTTCCTTTTGGGAATTGGGTATGGAATTTGAAGAGTCGCCACCTAACGGATTTAAGGTGCGTTAGGGCACCTAAAGCAAGTAACTCATAAAACCGGTTTGCATTACCAGAGATTGGATGAGGACTCGAAATAACCTTGAGGGGAAGGTGTCAGGAACCCCTCGCGGTCCACAAAGGTGGGTCTCGGCCGAACTCAAATTATGTGAATTAGTCTTATAAACAGATAAAGCAAATTAGACAAATTGATATTACATTTAAAACAAGGAGTAAAGGGGGTCCTAGGTTTTTTAGCCTACAGGATCACTTCTGTACAATGCTTGGTAATCGTCCCCAAGTTGGGTTGCTATACATAGCATTAGCGCACAGGTCATCATATTCTTTACTACCCGATTACCCTCCTCTTAGTGGTTATATAAGCGATTCCAATTAAACGTGCTCTATGCATGCATTACCCGCCCCTTCCTTATGGTCCTGGAGGTGTTTAGGACTTCTAGTTAAGGCAGTTCTAGACTCTCCCAAAGTGCTTAAAAGAGAAAATCTAAGCGACATACAAAAAAACAAATAGGACATTCACATAAAGGGACAATTAAAGGCTCACTTTTACCTCCTCACACAAGCAGACAATAGCACGTCTCAAACAACAAGATTTTAGATATTTCAAAGGATCCTAGAATAGGATATCTAGATGAGCATGACAAATAGAATATATGCAGCATTGTGTTAAGCGAGGCAATAGAGACCTAATCAGTTTGCCTACTGATTTTAGGGCTTGCTGAATCCAGACAGTTCCAAATAACAAAAGCACAGTTTTACAGTTTGCAGGATTTTAGTCGCCCTACAGGCTTGCCTAGGCGTGTATCAGTGATGTCCTATGAACATGGTTTCTAGTCATTAATCAGAAGTGCAATAAACCAGCAAACAATTTTAAGCAGGCAGTTTGGTTTGTTAGGCCCTATAAGCATGTTGTCTAGGTGTAGAAACTGATTTTATACTTATAAACGTGGTAGCTAAATGCAGAAATTAGTTTTTAGAATCCTATAGACATGGTATCTAAATGCAGAAATTGGTTTTAAAATCCTATAGACATGGTATCTAAATGCAGCAATTAGTTTTAAAATCCTACAGACATGGTATCTAAATGCAACAATTAGTTTTAAAACCTTATTTGCATGTAGAAAATTGATTTAGACCTTGTTGGCATGCAAAGACTGATTTTAAGCTTACAGGCATGGTATCTAAAATGCAAGATTGATTTAAAACCCTATAGGCATGGTATCTAGAATGCACATAAGCAAACATCGCAGCAAACTTACAGGTATGGTATCTAAATAAACAAACATTGCAATAACCTATAGGCATGGTGTCTAGAGTGCGGGACTGATTTTAAATCCTATAGGCATGGTATCTAGAATGCACATAAGCAAACATCGCAGCAAACTTACAGGTAAGGTATCTAAATAAACAAACATTGCAATAACCCATAGGCATGGTATCTAGAATGCGGGACTGATTTTAAATCCTATAGGCGTAGTATCTACCCTTTCCTAACAAAATATATATATAAGAATCCCTCCCGGTTTTACTAATATTCCCAATATCTGTTTACAAAGAAATTATTATTACAAACCAACATAAATAATGAATTACAGAAATGAAACTACTAGAACTATAGGGAGCCCGAACAGGCCCAAACAGTAAACCTGAAGAATCAGGCCTTCTGTTGACACCCAATTTTTCCCTATAATATTTTTCAAAATGCGTATGTACCTCCAAAACTATGCATTAGCATCAATTAATATTTTTTCATAATTTTTGTATTTTTAAGGGTTTTAATTAATTTATCCCATTATTTTTATTTATATAAACAATTACTAATTGTATCACAAATAGTTTTAAAATAATCTTGTGGCTTAGTTGTTTGGCAGAATAGCCTCGTAGGCACTTGTACTTGTTAGCGTTTGTCATCCCGGTCCCTATACTCAAAGAAGATTCATCTAGACACTTATAGTTGTTCAAAGCCAATATTTTAAACTCCTCTCACCTCGCGTGTTCTTCAAATCTCTGACATGGATGACACATCAGTGGGCACATCAAATTTTTTGTTACACATCATTATTAATTTATTTTTCACACTATTTTAAAATTGTTCATTTCCTTTCTTTTATTCCACCATTTACTCCATCTTCCTCCTCCCTCACCATTTTTATTCTCCATTCACAAATCTTAAAAATCTCCTAACCATCACTGTGTGCGACCCCTCTTCGACCATCCTTCACCCACAAAGCTTCTTCACAGCCAACATTCCACCATAGCATCATCAATCAACCACCAAAAGCTAAACCGGCCATCAATAATGACCACCCGAAAGACAAACATCACCCAAAACTTTTTGAAATTTCACTTCAAGAAAACTAGAAAATAGGTTTCACCGGCGATCTTCTTTCAGTGTTTCTATTTCTTTTCTTTGCAAGGCTATCTTCCAAAGTAGGGAATGGGGTGTGAGAAAAAAAAACTCCCCAAAAATTGATGCAAATCTGGTAGATGTTTTGGATCTATAGCGACGAGGGATGTCATTGTTTGGATGAAGATATGGTGGGAAGGGTACCATTGCTGTGGGTTTTGGGTTAAAATGGAGGAAGAAGAGCAAAGTGAAGAAGGAAGGGAGATAGAGAAGGGGGGGGGGGGGTCCTTGGTGGGCGACAGAACGTAAGAGAAAGTAAAAAATCACCTATTTGGCCTTTTCTTTCTTTTCTAATTTGATTTTTTTGAATTTTTCTTTTTCTTTTTTTCTTATTTTAATCATAAATTTTTTACGTTCACGCTCCTTATATGCGTGAAATACATGATTTTGTCCAGTTCAGCGATTAAGTTGCCACATAGACTTGGTCAATGGTCAGAGGGGTTTAAAATATTACTATTGAACGAGTAGAGGTGTCTAGATGAAACTTCATCAAGTTTGGGGACCGGGATGACAAAGTGGCACCAGTATAAGTGCCATTTAGGCTATTCTGCCTAATTGTATCACTTACCTTTGCACTAACTTTTAATAATTGCACAAATAGCCACATTTGCATTTTTGGGTTACAATTGCAATTACTTTGCAATTATAGCCCATGCATGCATTATTGCATTATTTTACCAGAAATAACTTTTTATATTTTTTAAATATTAAGTAATTATTATAAAATATTTCTAGGCGTGAAAATCATTTTTTAGAATGTGTTAATTATTTTTTAAAATTGTTTTATCAATTAAATGAGTATTTAACAAATGACCCTTTTATTTTTCGGACCTAGCATAATTAAACAGCCCAAATTCGGTCCCAATTCAATTAAAACCGGCCCAAACCAATCAGACCTAGCCCAATTAAATCATACCCGGCCCCCAAACTATTTAATCCTGGCCGTTGATCTCTGAGATCAACGACCACCATCGCCCCTTACCATTTTTAACCCAAACGACCCCCCTAACCTAATTCATTTGATACTCTCAGCCGCCCTAAAACTCCTCTCCTCTCCGTCTCTTTAAGACCCCGACCCTAACCCTAGCCGCCGCCGCCACCCAAAAACAGCCCTAATCCCTTCGATTCCTACTCGATCCATGGATTTCCATGGCCGTTTGAGACTTCTACTGGTTGCTCATTTTTGTGATTTCATGGAAAGATCTCGAAGAGATCTAGTCCAGATCTTGTTCAAGACTCTCTGAAAGTCCGTCTTTGGTCTGTGAGTGCTTTTCTATCGATGTTTTACGGTTCAAATCTCTGGTTCAAGACCAGATTCTCTTTACCCTTTCCTTTTCTTCAAAACCCTAATGTTTAGACTTGAATCTGTCCAGATCTTTGTAGATTTGGAGCGATTCTGAGTTCATCACTGATTTTTCTCTAAGGTTCTATTATTTCTCTACTGTTAACCGATTTTTTTAGCACTGTGTTACGTAGGGTTTTTGGTTTCTTTGTTATTTGTTGTCCGAATCTCTGCATATTTGAAGTGTTTCAAGTTTTCATGGTTGTTTTCTTTGAGGGTTCTCTGATTTTCCTACTGTTAATCAACTTTAGGTATTTTTCAAATTAGGGTTTCTGCTTTGCAAAAAGATTTTCTGAAATTCTTATGTTTTGTTTTGAACTTTCTCATGGCTATGATCCTGGCTCAATTGTTTGACTGTTCATTGTTTGACTTCAATAATTTTGTCCGTTATTGTTTAAATAATTGACTGATTAGCTAAATTATCTAGGGTTTCATTGTTTGCTGAAATAATTTACTGACGTCTGATCACTTTCCTTAATCCAAAGGTTCCTAATTAGCATCTATTGCCTATTTATGGGTTGATTGACCCTTGATTGGTCTCTAATTACCTATGATTGCCTTATTTGTGTGAGTGATTACTTGATTTACGGGTTCAAACCCTAATTGACTGATAAACCTACTTCTTGCCTTATTTAAAATTCAATCAAAGTTATTTATGGGTCTAATCCCCTAATTTTCTGTTCCTATCAAGTTTGATTGATTATTTGATTGCTTCCCTTACCTTATTTACAATATTTACCTGCCTTGCCTTATTTACTTACACTATTCGACTCCTATATATACACTCTCATTCTACCTCTCAGACACGGACAACAGTTTACAAAAAAAACACACTCACACACAAACTTTGGTCTCATCTCTCTGCTACTTGTGCTCATTATTTGTCTAGTCGGCTGAAAGCCAGGACTAGACTATTGAATCCTGCCTACTTTATCTTCTGCTTTTGCTTCTTTATCTGGTATGCTCTCACTTTACTATCATGCAAACTTCTGTATGAATTGATCTGTGTACTTCCTATTCCCAGCATGTCCATTTTATGTTACCAAATCAGTAGGATCTTTTACATCAACTTGTTTATCTTTAACTTAAACTATGTGCTTCATGCTTCTTATTCATAATCAGCATGTGTATTTCCATTTAATTTAGTCTATGTGCTTTCTGCTATCCAATGTGCTTCCTTATAATAACATGCCTACTTCTGTCTTAATCGAACCTATATGCAATAACATGTTTACTTCTATGTTGACTCTAATAACATGTCTACTTTTGTCTGATTGAACCCATGTGTGTCCTGCTCTCAATCTGTTTAGACTTCTGTGTTTCCATATGAACCAGACTCATGCTTATTTCTTCTTCACTAGCATCTTAAGTTCACCTCTGACTAATATGACTCCCCAACCCTACTATCGCTCTATATGTGACTGAGTGCTCACCTAGTGGCAGCTAATTAACTAAGTTGAAACTCTAAGTTACCCTGTTTCTGTATACCTTTGTTTGAGTTACACTGATTGATGACCTTGTTTGCTCCTTACTTCCTGAGAATTAAAAACTATTTTCTTAAAAAATATCTCCTGTTTAAAAACTCCTATTCTTAGAACACCTAAGGTCTTGCCCCTCTAGTGTAAGCATTGCTTAGGAGTCCAGAGGCTCATCTGAACTTTGATACACTGGAGTTGGCTTTCCAAACTTGCTCAAAAAGGTTGCTTTGAAAGTTTTCTGGTGTGAGCATTGCTCGGGGTCCCCTGAGGCCCTTGGGAACTTTGACACACCAGGATACTATTGGGTGCACTATGAGGTTATGGAATTTTTGGATTGGTAGAAGGCCTGGTCTGCCAGGTTTATCCTTTGGGCCTATATTCAGGTTCCCTATATTTGTAGTAATTTCACTTCTGTAATTCATTATTGATGTTGGTCTGTAATAATAATTTCTTGTAAACAGATATCGGGGAAATTAGTAAAAGGGAGGGATTCTTATACATATTCTGTTAGGAAAGGGTAGATACCATGCCTATAGGTTGTTAAAATATTTATTTATTTAGATATCATGACTATAGGGTTCAAATCTACTTCTGCAATCAGAAATCATATCATTGTGTTGTTTGCCTATTTCCATGCATTCAAGATACCATGCATATAGGTTTAAAAATCAATTTTGCACTTTTAGATATCGTGCCTATAGATTAAAAAATCAATCTCTGCATTTAGGAGCCTGTTAAATAGTCCAGCGTATTCGACGTTTATAAACCATGCTTATAGGGTAAAATCAATCTTGCATTCTTGACATTTTGCTTGTAAGTCTAAAATCAGTCTTTAATGCCAATGAGGTTTTAAGATTAACCATTGCGTTTGGCTACCCTTGTCTAAAATCAGTTATTACACCTAGCCAGCATGCCTACACGACTTAATAAATTCAATCCGCTTTAAACTGATTCCCAAAATTCTGATTGAATTTAGACAACAGGTTTATAAGGTATTACAGATCTACGCCTAGGCAAGCCTATAGGTAATCAATGTCTAATAAAAAATTGTGGAACTATGCTTTGCTTATTTGTGACTGCTCAAATTTAACAGGTTCTAAAATCAGTAGGAAAACTGATTAGGTCTTTAACGCTTTGCCTTAACTCGATGCTGCATATTCTCTGCTTGTCATGCTCACCCAGATATCCTGTTCTAGGACCTCTCTGAAATATCTGAAATTTGCTGTTTGAGACGTGCACTTGCTTGCTCTATTTGTGGAGGTAAAATGTGAGACTTTTAACTGTTTTATGCTTGGTCTAGTCCTACATTTTTTGTTTGTCGCCTAGAGTTTTCTCCTTTTAATTATTGTAGGAGAGTCTAGATCCACCTTAACTAGAAGTCCTAAATACCTCCGGGACTATATAAGTAAAGGGACGGGTAGTGCACGCATAGGAGACATCTTAAGGTTGCTAGAACGCTTTAGGCTATGACCAAGGGGAGGGTAATTGGGTAGTAAAGGATATGATGACCTGTGCGCTAATGCCACGTGTGACCCCTCTATTTGAGGAAGGCTTACCGGGTATTGTACAGATGTGATCCTATAGGCTAACAAACCTAGGACTTCCCTCATCTTATTTACATATGTGTGCTTAGACTGCTTATCTGTCTAATTTCCTTTATCTTATATGTGTTCTTAGACTGCCTCTCTGTTAAATGACTAATTCATATAATTTGAGTTCGGCCGGGACCCACCGTTGTGGACCGCGAAGGGTGCCTAACACCTTCCCCTCAAGGTTATTTCGAGCCCTTGCCCAAGTTTCTGGTAATACAAACCGGTTTTATGAGTTACTTGCTTTAGGTGTCCTAACGCACCTTAAATCCGTTAGGTAGCGAATCTTCAAATTCAAATACCCAATTCCCAAAAGGAAAAGGAGTTGTCCCAATGAATGTCGAAACCCGAACTCCGCGGGGAAAAAGGGGGCGCGACAGCATGGCGACTCTACTGGGGATATTTTAGGCTCTTACCATAATGAACTTGTTTTTTTTAATTAGTTTTAAGCATGCATCATTCTGTTAATACATGTGCACCCTTTCCCTTTCCCTTTATTTGGATTTAATTGCTTATTTTCAAGCATTTATGATTTCTTTCATTTCCTGAAACTGACTTGCCTCTTTGTTTTCTTTTTTCGTAACTGACTTTTAATTATTTAAATACCGCATTTATCATTTTTAACATGCAAATACTTGAAAACATGCTATTTATTGTTGCATAAATCATGCTCAACATCATATTCCACTCGTGCGTAATTAATCCTATAGCAACGCTTGATGAGTGTTTGCGCTCTTCCTATATATCACCCTTTTAAATTCGGAAAGGCGTATTTGCGGTAAAACTAGTCGATCAGCGTTGCGCTCGACGGTTCCGTGCCTTTCCCCCTCAAGTTGTCCACTTGAGGGTCCCAATCTAGACCTCTATATAAACCTTACTCGGATTAATTTTATATGCATCATGGTCAAACCTAGCCGGGTTAATATGTTGTCCCCATAATCACCCTTTAAGACAAGCCTCACCCAAAAGTCCATCGGGTTTCTCATAATCCCAACGGACGCAACCACGATTGTGTGCATTAATTTGGAGAAGTAACTGCCAATATGCTAATCATTGTTGTATAAATAGGCGAACCTGGAGGGGGAAAGGGCCTAACCAGCTTTTGTTTTGCAGAAAATGAGGCACGAAGTCCCCCGATTCGATATGGTCGGTAACATACCTTCACTTTTGCTAGATTGGTGGAGGGATGTTCCTTCAAGTGACCAGAATCAGGTGAAACGAGTCCTAGGAAATTTGCCTTCTTTGTTGGATCTTCAGCCAAACAAAATGTTGATCGAGGCTGCCACCATATGTGAGCATGTGATTTTTCCCTCACATGAATTACTCCTACAGAATTCCCAAAATTAAAATTTTTCTTTTAATTATTTGGTTTTTAGGAATTAATTGCATAACTTTTGTGTTTGCTTGCATTTTTGTGTGCATATTTAATTTATGTAATTCATGAAAAAAACAAGAAAAATACATGGCACTTGCATTTAGGATCCAATTTTCTATTTCTAGGATAATTAGTTAATTAATGTTACAAAAATAAAAGAAAACAACAAAAATAGTTCATTTTTTGCATTTTACACTTTAATTTTCAAATTGTTGTAGTTTTCTCTTAATTTAGGACTTAGTTAATTTTATAAATACTACGAAGGATAATTAGCTTATTTTGGTAAATTAATTTAGTTTTAAGAGTTAATTTTGGTTTATGTTAATTTGAAAAGGAAAAGAAAAGAAGAAACAAAAAGAAAAAGAAAGGAAAATAAGCAAGGCCATTTCTTTAGGCCAAATTGCCAAGCCAAAACCCCTACACCCGTCCAAACCCCCAAATCCGGCCCAATTACCCAAATACCCGGTCCAGCCTCCCCCTTCTCATCAAAACGACCCCGTTTAAGTTGAGTTCAATCTGGGCCGTCGAGGTTTGTTCATCCAACGGTTGGGAAGCTGGATTCATTTGACATAAATATGTCCAAACGTCCCCCCTACCCCCATCTCTCATCTCTCTCAGATTCCTCCCCCTCAGAACCCTGGCCAGCCGCCTTTGAAATCTCAACGCCTGAGGGTGGCGGCGCCACCACCAACCACCACCAAAATCACACCCTACAACCACCTCACTCCCCTCATCTCAAATCCCCATTTAGTTCCTTTCAACCCCCCCCCCCCCCCCCAACGCCTC
>NW_017671388.1:127317-151657 GCF_001879085.1 Nicotiana attenuata
AACGTTTAGTACGTACGTTTACGTTGGTAGGTGGGACGGGGGGGGGGGCAGTCCAGTTGTGTGTTTGAAGTCATCTTCTTCAAATTTGTGGGTCTCTATTGCCTTGCTTTTAAGTCATTTCGCGGGGCATAATCCTTAGTCCAAAGTAATTAAAACCTTTTGAGTTTTCCTCAATCAATTAGATTGGAGGTGAGCCATATTAGATAATACAAGTAGTTTATGGCCCTCCGAACTTTAGTTTCAATACACCTTTTAAAATGGATGTGAGGCGTGCCATGCCAAACAAAATCTCAAATGCGTGGCCCTCGTTTAATCATTTCTTTTAAAATCCTTAGAACTCGAGGCGTGCCATTTAGCAAATTTTCATGGCCCTCGCAAAGTTAAAAACGCGTAGTTGCTTTAGGCGCGTTATTTTAATAATATTACCTTCCTAAACTCGGGTGCACATTTATGTGACCCAAATCCAAATCTCAACAATGTTATATAAAATGTGTTGCGGACCGCGGGTGCATTTATGTGACGTGGTTCAAGACATATTTTAAAATGACGTTGCAATTCTTTAAAAATGAATAAAAGCGGTTAAAGGTTTAAAATTTCACTATAGGTTTGAACATGTACTAAAATCAGATAATTAGGCCAATTATGATAGTTTAAGTGACCGTGCTAGAACCACGGAATCCGGGGGTGCCTAACACCTTCCCCCGGGTTAATAGAATTCCTTATTCAGAATTTCTGGTTCGCAGACTTCACAAGGAAAGTCGAATTTTCCTCGATTTGGGATTTAAAATAAACCGGTGACTTGGGACACCAAAAAACAAACCTATCCCAAGTGGCGACTCTGAAATAGATAATCCCATTTCGAATAATGTCACTTAAATTGGAAAAACTCCCTTATATACTACTCTTCGGGGTGGTGTGTAAAAAAGGAGGTGTGACAGCTCTGGCGACTCTGCTAGGGATATCTAAAACCAGAACTTCGGTTCAGGGTTCAAGAATTCGAGCTTAGAATAGCTGTTATGATTGGCTTTATTTATTATCTGATTTTCCTACATGTTTGAACCTAATGTGCTAAATGTTTTTACCGCTTTGATTTTCTATGAATTGTATATAAAACTGCTACGAAACCCTTCTCTTCTCATCTTCGGGGATGTGCTCGCTGGTCGAACCTCCCTATTCTGTTAGTGTCATACCTTGAAATAAGAAAGAGGCTCGGACAAGTTACTAAGCCGGATGGCCTTTTGGTTCCCGGTACGTAGCCCCCTCCTCGACTCGAGTTGTCCGCTCGGGTACACAGTCTAGAACACGTACCCAGGTTTTGAACTTAGAATAACTCAGCCTCATGCCGGATCCCTAGTAGGAACGTTTGTTTGCATCACGTGCATTTGACTTAGGGGACTCAACACAAGGGTTGGGTCCGTCTAGGACAGGTGTACCCAGATTAAAAGACCATCCTGATGCATCTTACGTGCTACTTGCATATCTGTCTGTTTGGCTTGCATGTTGACCGGCTTCTAGAATAGGGAAAGAAAATCAAAAAAAAAAACCAAGAGTGAGGTAGGTATTTAGAAAATTCTGAAACTCTGCCGAAATTCTGAAAAAAAAAAAGGGAAAGGAAAAGTCATTTCAAAGTGAGCCAAATTTTCAAGCGCCATGTTTCCCCTGTTCCGTCAAAACTGACCAAACTACGCGGGTCTGATTCTCACCGGATGTGAGATACGTACGCAAACCTCATCGGTTCCGACCCCAATTTTCAAAAAATCCAAAAATATTTTCCTTTCGTTCCTTCTTTAGAAATATATTTCTCTAGAAAATTCAAAAAAAAATGTTTTTAAACTCAAAAATAGTTCCTTCTTTCTGAAGTCTTTCATATGGAAAAAGAAATAAAAAGAAAAATCAACAAAAATTCAAAATCCAAAATAAGGGTTTCCTTCATTTTGAAGTATTTTCCCAAAAAAAAAAAATCCAGAAAAAAAAATCAGAAAAAAAAAATCCAAAAATACTCATTTCTTCTTTAGAAGTCTTTCTTTTGTAAATGTCAATAAAAGTTTTGAAAAATTAAAAAAATTGAATTCCAAAAAATATTTTTGCTTTTCTTTAGAAGTACTTTTGTAAATAAAAACTCAGAAATCCAAAATATTTTTTTAAAAGTCACTTTTTCAAAATTAAGAGTCAACTTCCAAAATCCAAATATATTTTCTTTCTTCTTTAGAAAAAGAGAAAACAAATGAAAATTCAAAAAAATATTTTCTTTTTACTTTTGAAATTCCCAAAGTTCCAATCAAAAGAAAAGGAACTTTTTTTTTAGAAGTCTTTCTGTCAAAAATAAAATCAAAATCAAAATAAAAAATCCCAAAAAAAATTCCCTTTCTTCTTTTAAAGCATTTTTTAGAAAATTCCAAAAGAAAAAAAAATCAAAAATCAAAAATATTTTTCTTTTGCCTTAAAGCTCCATGGTCTAAGTTTTATATATAAAAAAAAAGTTAGTTTACTCAATTCCAAATCTTCCCGAACTACGCAAGATCTGATTCATGCGGGGTCATGATACGTAGGTAATCCCCATTGGATTCGATCATAGCTAAAAAAAATGACAAAAAAAAAGAGCGACAAGAAATGAAGAGTGAAAAACAAAAAGAGAAAAAGAGAATGCCAAAAATAAAAGAGCGGCAAAAACAAAACAAAAATCAAGAGTGATTAGAGAGAAACAAAGATGAAGAAAAGAGGTCCATACTGAAAAGTTGGTTAAGGCCGGGATGAAACATGAAACCGTTCAAACACATGGTAGAAGCATTTAACTGTTAGGTGCATTGCATCCCAACGTGCGATTTCCTATATGTTAAATGTTTCAAAACTAACAAGGTTGTTGGATGTGCAAATTAGCCAGGTTTAGGTGGTTGGTTTTGTTGGTAGTCTGGCCTCCCCTCCTTCACAAGATCCAGAGGCACAGATGGCATCCGCAAGCAACCTACCAAACATCGGTTCTGAGGATAGCCCATCGTCGGCTATTCTACAGCTGCAACCAGCAGCTATTGAAGAGAATATGATGTTACGTCTCCGCATATGGGAAATGTGGGACGCTTGGTCTAATGGTAAGGAACCGCCAAGTGCAATCCCTGGGTTCCCTGAGTTGATCCCCAGGTCAGGTGAGGTTACCAATGCCCCTGTGCCCAACCCGCTCATCCCATGCGGGCACCCTCCAATGCCCTCCAATGATTCTGGCATGCCTTCTGTGGTTCGCCCCCAGGCACCGGCTTCAACGGCACCACCTCCAATGTTCATCTTTAAAGGTCCACAGCTTCAACCAGAAATAATATATGTGACCCCGTACTCTTTCACTCAACCTCCGCGATATGATCTCTCGGTGGAGCAAGAAAAGGTTGTTAAAAATCCCGAGCAAGAGGATATTGCTCGGAAGATGAAGTGCCTGGAACAAAGCTTGAAAAACATGGAAGGTCTGAGTGGCCAAAAGAGTGTCTCATACTCTGACCTCTGTATGTTTCCCCATGTCCACTTGCCAGTTGGCTTCAAGATGCCAAAATTTGAAAAGTACGACGGGCATGGAGACCCGGTTGCTCATCTGAAAAGATATTGTAACCAGTTGAGGGGTGCTGGTGGAAAAGAGGAGCTACTTATGGCCTATTTTGGGGAAAGCCTCACCGGAATCGCTTCTGAGTGGTATACGGATCAAGAAATGGCTCATTGGCACGTGTGGGATGATACGGCTCGAGATTTTGTCCGCTAGTTCCAGTATAATATGGACATCGCTCCCGACAGGAACACTTTGTCCAGTTTGAAAAGGAAACCCGCAGAAAGCTTCCGCGAATATGCTGTCAAATGGCGTGAGCAAGCTGCCAGGGTAAAGCCTCCAATGGATGAAATTGAAATGGTCACTGTCTTTCTGCAGGCCCAAGAGGCTGACTACTTCCAAAAAACATGATGTCTGTTGTGGGTAAGCCATTTGCTGAGGCTATCAAAATCGGGGAAATGGTTGAAAACGGTTTAAAAACAGGTCGAATCTTGAGTCATGCTGCTTTTAAGGCCACATCACAATCTGCTCAGAATGGTTTGGAGAGTTTGATAAACAGAAATGGGAGTGAAGAAGGAGTCATGATGGTCTCAAGCTTGAGGGGGGCCCGCAGGTCATTCAGCCAATCATATGTGCCTCCTATAGTCCCACCACACTATTATCCCCTTCCAGGTGTTGCTTATGCCGTGGCACCACCTCCCTATGCGGTGATGAATGCGCAACCTTACCCGCGGCCACAACATTATACACAAAACCGAGCTCCACCTCCCAGAAATGCCCATCATTACCAAGCTCCATATAATCCCCAACCAAATGATCCCCAATACAATCCTCGCCCAAGAGAGCCTTTAAGAAAGAATCAGTTCACCCCTATTGGTGAATCGTATTCAAGCTTGTTCCAAAAGTTAATCAGGCTAGATCTATTGCAGCCAGTGGCCCCAAACTGGCCAAATCCCGAGTCCCTCTCGCACCGAGCTGATGCTAGATGTGAATACCACTCTGGAGCAGTAGGACACAGTACAGAGGACTGTTGGACCCTTAAAAGGGCAGTTGAGGATTTGATTGAAGCTGAAAGAATCGTTTTTCGGGATGAAGACGCTCCCGATGTGATGAACAATCTGTTGCCTGCCCACAACAACGGGCCAATAGTCGGAATGATTTGTGAAGATGAGGAATTTGATCCGGCACTGAAGGCCATTGCAGCCATTGCCGAGACAGAAGAAAATCCAAAAAACGGTCGCCAAGCCTGAAAGTTCCTCATCACACGGGAGTCTCGGTAGCCAGTCTTGCTATCCTTTCTGCGTCCGAATTATCTCAGGGTGTGATCCGGATGTTTTACTTTATTGTCTTACTTTCCGATGTAAACCCTTCTATCTTCAAAACTGGAAAAAAAATCAAAAAAATCAAACGAAATTAATATTTCATTGTCCAGGAATGTCTCTTTTCTTAATCTTGTCATTTTTCGTATTCTCTTTTCAGCTCTGTTAAATGCAGATTTCAATAACATGACATACTCGCGGACTTCATGCCCAGATCCTAAGACGCTGTCACACTTCGAAATAATGAGTCAAGAGCCAGAATGCAAAGAAGATAAGCATAAGGAAATAAAATAAGGAGTTGGAACAGCTGAAGGAAAATTGGTTCCAGATTGGAAAGGTCCATACATTGCAACAAGAGTACTGCCCAAAAGAGTGCGTTGTACTTGGGGCGCATCGAAGGAAATGTCCCTGAAATAACTGTCAATGCAAATGCAACCCAAAGGTACTCTGATTGATCCTCCATATAGTATTAATGTTCTCCGGTTGGGATGACGAAGGCTTTCATTCTCGCTACCTAAACACTATCAACCCTTTACAAACCCTTTGAGTCGGTTACTCATCTTTGATTACCCTCTTTGGAACTTGAAAGTGTTATTGAAAAAAAAAAATTGGAAAAAAATGAAATGAAAAAAGAAGAAAAAGAAAGATACAAAGGGGGGGGGGGGAAAGACAAAGAAATTGAAATGAAAAATGAAAAAAAAAGAAAGAGAGAGGAGAAAGGAAAAAAAAACAAAACAAAATAGAAAAATAAAAGAAAATCAAAAACAAAGTTTCCCTAAACTATGTTCGACTTGATTCCGAAAGGATACGTAGGCAGCCTCTCTCTGGGTTCAGTCACACCAAAATAAAAATCCAAGGTCCCCCGAAAGTGAAACTGGGGCAAAAGTTATAATGGTTCGGCGACGGTTCGCCAGAAAGGTTCCAAAGTTGTAATTCCATCCAATCTCATTTTTACCCAAATCCTTCCAAGTCCTTCCGATCAATCGGTGAGAATGTTCTAAGGATCGGAGAATGCAACTATTTGGATCTGATGCAATCAAAATGAGAGAAAATCAAATGAGAGAGTCTTATTGGTGAAAACCCACACGGGCACCGTAAGGCGATGGTAAGCAGAGAAATTGAAATGAGAGAGTCTTGTTAGTGAAAACCTACACGGGCACTATAAGGCGATGGTGAGAAGAGAAATGAGAGAGGTCAGCTAGTGAAAACCTGCAAAGGGCCCCATTGATCGGAAAGAAGATCCTCACAGCCATTGGCATCGACAAAGTCCTGGCAAGGTTTCTCGAATTTTGAAGTAAAAGTAGTGATGAATTTCTGAGAGTCGGACGATTAAAACAGATCAGGCATCCAGTCCAAAAGGCATGTCATGTTCATTGAAGTCCGCATGTACTCCAGATAAGTCCTTCTTTCCTTTCCCCGAAAGGGACACTTCTTGTTTTTAACTCATTCTCCATTCCATTGTTTATTTTCTTTGAATCCCTTTCGATCTAACTCAATTCCGGAACTGAGACAAAGAAGGGATGGCAAGACTGATTTACAGGGCTTTCGTTTGATGCGAGCTAATGTGCAAAAGGCACCCAGCCTCGTCAGGAGCATAAGTCGACCTCGACTGGCCATGGCAGCTGATGTTTTAAAATTGAAAAACTCCTGAAAGAAAGGAAATCAAAGTCAAATGTCCATAAAGGCAAAATGAAGTTAAAAAGGTTGAGTCCCACGTGGCTAACCGTTTCGGCAAAGATTTGAAAAGCCAAGGGATCCCGATGCTCTGAAATCAAAGTTATTGAAAACGAAAAGAAATCCAAAGTCAAAAGCCCGTAGAAGAAGAATAAAGTGAAAGGATCAAAGCCCCATATGGGCGAGCCGTCACGATAAATTTTTGAAAGTTGAGTCCCTCGGTTTAGGAAAGAGATCAATCTTCAGAAAAGCCAGCAAGCAGCAAGTGGTTCTCACCAAAAGAGTTGGGCCGAGATCAAGTGATCGAAACAATCAAGGCCACAAAACCAACCACCGTTTCAAAGTAACAATTGTTCTTTGTTTGAAAACAGGAAACAGGTGCAATTCAAAGCAACCTTGCAAGAAGCAGGTGCAACCAAAAGAAACTGCACAAGTGCTGAAACAGCTTTGCAGCAAGGAACCGACCAAAAGGGAAGTTTCCTCCAAATTCTTTCCTGCATTTTCTACTACTAAAAAAAATGAAAATGAAGAATGATGAAAAAAAGAAAAAAAAAAGAGGAAGAAAAATTCAAAATCATGGTAGCATAGGGCCCCATTCCCTAGATATCCCCGGCATAACCCATGGACCTCCCTGGCATAACCCAAGGATCTTTTTTCTTTTTATCCCGGCATAACCCGTGGACCTCCCTGGCATAACCCAAGGATCTTTTTTCTTTTATCCCGGCATAACCCGTGGACCTCCCTGGCATAACCCAAGGACTTTCTTTATTCCGGCATTAACCCAAGGACCTTTTTCTTTTATCCCGGCATAACCCGTGGACCTCCCTAGCATAACCCAAGGACCTTTTTCCTTTATCCCGGCATAACCCGTGGACCTCCCTGGCATAACCCAAGGACCTTTTTCTTTTATCCCGGCATAACCCGTGGACCTCCCTGGCATAACCCAAGGATCTTTTTTCTTTTATCCCGGCATAACCCGTGGACCTCCCTGACATAACCCAAGGACCTTTTCTTTTATCCCGGCATAACCCGTGGACCTCCCTGGCATAACCCAAGGACCTTTTTGCTTTTATCCCGGCATAACCCGTGGACCTCCCTGGCATAACCCAAGGACTTTCTTTATTCCGGCATTAACCCAAGGACCTTTTTCTTTTATCCCGGCATAACGGGACCTCCTGGCAATAAACCCAAGGATCTTTTTTCTTATTAATTCCCGGCATAACCCGTGGACCTCCCTGGCATAACCCAAGGACCCTTTTTCTTTTATCCCGGCATAACCCGCGGATCTCCCTGGCATAACCCAAGGACCTTTTTCTTTTATCCCGGCATAACCCGCGGACCTGGCATAACCCAAGGACCTTTTTCTTTTATCCCACTAACCCGTGGACCTCCCTGGCATAACCCAAGGACCTTTTTCTTTTATCCCGGCATAACCCGCGGATCTCCCTGGCATAACCCAAGGACCTTTTTCTTTTATCCCGGCATAACCCGCGGATCTCCCTGGCATAACCCAAGGACCTTTTTCTTTTATCCCGGCATAACCCATGGACCTCCATGTCATAACCCAAGGACCTTTTTCTTTTATCCCGGCATAACCCGTGGACTTCCCTGCATAACCGAAGGACCCTTTTTCTTTTTTCGGGATAACCCGGTCAGTTTTTCAGCATAACCTGGTAATTTAGGGCTTCACTCCCTAGTCCTAAGGAAACACAATCCCAATTTTTATGGCTTTCAATAAAGAGATAGCTTAGATTTGTGTTGCAAACAACTCGCGAAATTTTCCTGGTGAAAACACGGGCAGAAAATTTCGTTCGTTTGTTTGTTTTTGGTGTCTGGGCAGGTTTGACCTCGAGGCACAGGATCCGAGGTGGCCGAAAGAATGAGTCTCAATCCAAAATAAAGAAAAGAAGTGAATTCAAAATGCTGAAGCGGACAAAGATGCGGACTACTCATGGTACGATTGAAGTCACAAGCTTCGCATGTCCCGTTTTGATCCCAAGCTGAGGAAAGAATCAACACCTACAGCTGACGAGCATCAAAATTCAGATCGGAGTCAATAGCAAGAACCAGCTAAGACTCAAGATCAAGCTTCAAGAGATTTATAGATAGGAATCTTGTAACTCGTAGTTGATAGGCCTAGCTAGCTTAGCTTTTGATTTTCCTTTTTGGTGTAATAAGGAGGTCAGCAAGCAGTAGCAGCAACAGCAGCAGTGAAATCACAGCTTCCGGTAGTCCAGCTACCAAAACTTCCAGAACTACACTAACCTGATTCCTTTATAGCCAAGGATATGTAGGCAACCTCTGAAGCAAGGTTCGGTCAGACACTTTCAAAAAAAATGCTTCTCATGGAGTGACAAGTAGGCAAAAATCCCTCATAATTGCTCATTTTATCTTTGCCCGAAAACTCTTCGTGTCTCCGAGCAAAGAGGGGCAGCTGTGAGCACGTGATTTTTGCCTCGCATATTAAAATTTTCTTTTAATTACTTGGTTTTTAAGAATTAATTGCATAATTTTTGTGTTTGCTTGCATTTTTGTGTGCATATTTAATTTATGTAATTCATGAATAAAAATATACATGGCATTTGCATTTAGGATCCAATTTTCTATTTCTAGGATAATTAGTTAATTAATGTTACAAAAATGAAAGAAAACAACAAAAATAGTTCATTTTTTGCATTTTACTCTTTAATTTTCGAATTGTTGTAGTTTTCTCTTAATTTAGGACTTAATTAATTTTTATAAATACTACGAAGGATAATTAGCTTATTTTGGTAAATTAATTTAGTTCTAAGAGTTAATTTTGGTTTTATTTTAATTTGAAAAGGAAAAAAAAGAAGAAATAAAAACAAAAATAAAGGAAAATAAGCAAGGCCATTTCTTTAGGCCAAATTGCCAAGCCCAAACCCCTACACCCGTCCAAACCCCCAAATCCGGCCCAATTACCCAAATACCCGGTCCAGCCTCCCCCTTCTCATCAAAACAACCCCGCTTAAGTTGAGTTCAATCTGGGCCGTCGAGGTTTGTTCATCCAACGGTTGGGGAACTGGGTTCATTTGACATAAATATGTCCAAACGTCCCCCCTACCCCCATCTCTCATCTCTCTCAGATTCCTCCCCCTCAGAACCCTGGCCAGCCGCCTTTGAAATCTCAACGCCTGAGGGTGGTGGCGCCACCACCAACCACCATCAAAATCACACCCTACAACCACCTCACTCCCCTCATCTCAAATCCCCATTCAGTTCCTTTCAAACCCCCCCCCCCACCCCACCCCAAAGCCTCTCGAATCTTAAATCTAAGGTTCGAGTTCTAGGGGGTCGAAGTCAGATTCCTCCATGCAAGGTCACCCCTCCAAGTTCCCCGATTGTTCCGAGCCTGTTTCGTCTCGAGATGATGTTCTTCGTCCGTTCTTGACAAAGAACCGACGATTTATACCATTTCGAGACTTAAACAGAGTTACCCGTTGTTCTCAAGTCCAAACTAGTAAGTTTCCTTTTCTTTCTTCACATTTTTATTCGTCCTTTGCTTCGTCTGGTTCTCCTGTTCTGTCTCCGTATTTAGAATTCATTTTCCCCCTCTAAGGCAGTTTGTTCGGTATGTGTGTGTGTGTGTTTGTTTCTTTTCCATCTTTCCAATTTTTCTTTCTCTTAGTCAATATTTTCCTATCTTTATGTGATTTTTATTTTTGGGCTATGAAATTTTCTGATAATTAGTTTAGGCAGGTTGGTGTCGAATTGTTAGTTTAATTTTAATATATCAATCAAGCATGATAATTTGATACATGTTCTGAAATTATTCAACTGTTTTCATTTTTGCCTATCATGGATTGTCTTGGTTTGCAACTCCTTTTGTTTTGAATTCCGGGTTGGGTCTGTGGGGAATTACTGAATTGTTTTGGGTTCCGGTTAATTTAAAAGCCCAAAGAGAAGGAAATTCAGTCTGGTTTGGGGCTGGACCCTGGGTCAACTTGACCCATGTGGTATGCTACTGTAAAAAATAGGGCACTAAGGGGTATTTTGGGTAATGTACTTGGGGAATCTCTCAAGTAACTTCTAAGGATGCTTCTTAGAAGCTGCAAAACAGACCTGCTTGGCAAGCAAGTCAGTAATTGAGGGACTAAGCTGCAAAAAGAAAAATTGGGAAAGGTCTAAAATGCAAAACTGAACACTTTAAGGCTGCCCTAATAGCTTGCCTATAAAGGCATTGCTAGGGAGAGTTGAATTCAGATTTTAGGGGCTAAAAATCCAAAAATAGCAAAAACGGCTGAAAATATCTAGTGAAACACTGTTCCATTGAAGAATTTGGTGATCCTTGAGGCTCTCATTTCTGAAATCATCTCTGGATAATCAGTGGTTAAAATGACTTGATTTTGGTTGATTTTCAAGAGTTTTGGTTCAACTGTTGGTTGTCTTTTGATTACTAAACATCATTTGAGATTTCTGTTGGTTCGAACTTGTTTCAAAGCTGGTTTTTCCTTCGTTATTTCTGGGCTAATTCCATTGCTGCTGTTTTGTTTTGCTGTTGTTAACTCTCCTTGTCCTATTCTTTTACAAATTCCAGGTACACATTCCTAAAACTCACACAATGTGATATTCAATCGAAGACTGAGAAATGAAAACTGGAATTTTGATACTTGGATGTTAGACCGTTAGTTCTTAGTTATTTTCATTTCCATTCTTCTGTATCTTGTTCTTTTAAATGACATGTGTGCAATCGAGAGTTTGTATATGATTCTGTTAAAGTAAAAATGATTATGAACATGCTAAACCCTGTGTTAAAATGTGTCGAGTGAGTCAGTGCTTAGATCTTACTTCTCATTGTGTAATTCAAGTGACAAGGGACTGTATTGAAGCTATTTTGTTTGTTTAGTTTTCCTTTTCTTTAAGAAGCAATTCTGGACATGAGTTGTTATGTAATATTTAAAGCTTTGGGGGGTGTTAATGACCGAGTAGTGCTGATATCTGGTGAGGCATGTTTATTTCTTAATTGTGGTTGATTTGCACTCACCTAGACTCGATGTTGGAGTTGGAATTTTGTTTAGTTTTGCTCGTCAAAAGTTTTGAGCCCTTTAAGTTTGGGATGGGGGAGGGGGGGGGGGCAGTCCAGTTGTGTGTTTGAAGTCATCTTCTTCAAATTTGTGGGTCTCTATTGCCTTGCTTTTAAGTCATTTCGCGGGGCATAATCCTTAGTCCAAAGTAATTAAAACCTTTTGAGTTTTCCTCAATCAATTAGATTGGAGGTGAGCCATATTAGATAATACAAGTAGTTTATGGCCCTCCGAACTTTAGTTTCAATACACCTTTTAAAATGGATGTGAGGCGTGCCATGCCAAACAAAATCTCAAATGCGTGGCCCTCGTTTAATCATTTCTTTTAAAATCCTTAGAACTCGAGGCGTGCCATTTAGCAAATTTTCATGGCCCTCGCAAAGTTAAAAACGCGTAGTTGCTTTAGGCGCGTTATTTTAATAATATTACCTTCCTAAACTCGGGTGCACATTTATGTGACCCAAATCCAAATCTCAACAATGTTATATAAAATGTGTTGCGGACCGCGGGTGCATTTATGTGACGTGGTTCAAGACATATTTTAAAATGACGTTGCAATTTTCTTTAAAAATGAATAAAAGCGGTTAAAGGTTTAAAATTGCATTATTGGTTTGAACATGTACTAAAATTAGATAATTAGGCCAATTATGATAGTTTAAGCGACCGTGCTAGAACCACGGAATCCGGTGGTGCCTAACACCTTCCCCCGGGTTAACAGAATTCCTTATTCAGAATTTCTGGTTCGCAGACTTCACAAGGAAAGTCGAATTTTCCTCGATTTGGGATTTAAAATAAACCGGTGACTTGGGACACCAGAAAACAAACCTATCCCAAGTGGCGACTCTGAAATAGATAATCCCATTTCGAATAATGTCACTTAAATTGGAAAAACTCCCTTATATACTACTCTTCGGGGTGGTGTGTAAAAAAGGAGGTGTGACACCATATTCTGGGACAAAGAAAGGGTTGTGTTCCGCTTCGGAAACATAGAAATGACCCCTCTTTTGGAAGAAATAGGGGGATTTGCTGGGCTACCTTGGGATAGCCCTGGTTTATTGGCACCAGAAAATCGCACCACTAGGGGATTTTTAAAGATGATGGAGTTAAAGAAGAATGATGACCTAGAGTGACTGAAAAACTTTTACATACCTTTCGACTTCCTCTATGAGCAATACGGTCACAGCAGGTCTTACCGTATCTTTGATGATGAATTCTCCATCACCTCCTTGGGATGGATTTATCGCAGGGTCTTTGTGTTCATCGTGTGTTTCTTGGGCATGCTAATGTTCTCGATCCAAGGGGGCAGAATCCATACCAGACTGGCCATGGTGGCCAAAACTTTGATGGACGGGATCGAGGGGCATACATATACCATTGTCCTTATGATCATTGCAGTTTTTATCGGGCCTTGGAGCGCTGTTAGAAATGGTACAAATACTTCGAGGGTTGCAATCTACTGTTGCAGGTTTGGTTGTTAGAACATCTCCAAAGGGGTCAATACCGTCAAGAGTTTCCACGAAGGCTGTGGAATGATCATATAGCCTTCCACCATCCCAAGAAAATGACATATATTCCGGACTTGTTTGCTCAACCAAAGGATGCTATAGGATGGGTGCAGTTTTTTAACAATCTGACTGAGGACCAGGTTCAATGGATGTNCTTTTACTCCCGGCATAGCCCGTGGACCTCCCTGGCATAACCCAAAGACCTTTTTTTCTTTTCTCCCTGGCATAACCCAAGGACCTTTTTTCTTTGTATCCCGGCATAACCCGTGGACCTCCCTGCCATAACCCAAGGACCTTTTTTCTTTTATCCCGGCATAACCCGTGGATCTCCCTGGCATAACCCAAAGACCTTTTTTCTTTTATCCCGGCATAACCCGTGGACCTCCCTGGCATAACCCAAGGACGTTTTTTCTTTTATCCCGGCATAACCCGTGGACTTCCCTGGCATAACCCAAGGACCTTTTTCTTTTATCCCGGCATAACCCGTGGATCTCCCTGGCATAACCCAAGGACCTTTTTTCTTTTTATCCCAGCATAACCCGTGGATCTCCCTGGCATAACCCAAGGACCTTTTTTCTCCCGGCATAACCCGTGGACCTCCCTGGCATAACCCAAGGACCTTTTTTCTTTTATCCCGGGATAACCAGTGGACCTCCCTGGCATAACCCAAGGACCTTTTTCTATTATCCCGGCATAACCCGTGGACCTCCCTGGCATAACCCAAGGACCTCTTTCTTTATCCCGGCATAACCCGTGGACCTCCCTGGCATAACCCAAGGACTTTTCTCTTTTATCCCGGCATAACCCATGGACCTCCCTGGCATAACCCAAGGACTTTTTTCTTTTATCCCGGCATAACCTGTGGACCTCCCTGGCATAACCCTATCCCGGCATAACCCGTGGATCTCCTTGGCATAACCCAAGGACCTTTTTTCTTTTATCCCGGCATAACCCGTGGACCTCCCTGGCATAACCCATGGACCTTTATCTTTTATCTCGGCATAACCCGTGGATCTCCCTGGCATAACCCAAACACCTTTTTTCTTTTATTTCGGCATAACTCGTGGACCTCCCTAGCATAACCCAAGGACCTTTTTTCTTTTTATCCCAGTATAACCCGTGGATCTCCCTGGCATAACCCAAGGACCTTTTTTCTTTCTTTTTATCGCGGCATAACCCGTGGATCTCCCTGGCATAACCCAAGGACCTTTTTTCCTTTATCCCGGTATAACGCGTGGATCTCCCTGGCATAACCCAAGGACCTTTTTTCTTTTTATCCCGGCATAACTCGTGGACCTCCCTGGCATAACCCAAGGACCTTTTTCTTTTATCCCGGCATAACCCGTGGACCTCCCTGGCATAACCCAAGGACCTTTTTTTTTCTTTTATCCCGGCATAACCCGTGGACCTCCCTGGCATAATCCAAGCAGCCTTTTTCTTTTATCCCGGCATAACCCGTGGACCTCCCTGGCATAACCCAATGACCATTTTTCTTTTATCCCGGCATAACCCGTGGACCTCCCTGGCATAACCCAAGGACCATTTTTCTTTTAATCCTGGCATAACCCGTAGACCTCCCTGGCATAACACAAGGAGCCTGTTTCTTTTATCCCGGCATAACCCGTGGTCCTCCCTGGCATAACCCAAGGACCTTTTGTTTTATCCCGGCATAACCTGTGGACCTCCCCGACATAATCCGAGGACCTTTTTCTTTTCCGGCATAACCCGGTCATTTTCCAGCATAGCCTGGTAATCCTCCCAATTTAAGGCTTCATTCCTAAGGATACACAATCCTGATTTTTATTGCTTTCAATGAGAAGGTAGTTTAGATTTGTGTTGCAAATAATCACGAAATTTTCCTAGTGGAAACTGGGGCAGAAAAATTTCGTTCGTTTGTTTGTTTTGGTGTCTGAGCAGGTTTCACCTCGAGGCACGGGGTTCGAGTCGACCAAAAGAATGAGTCTCAATCCACAATAAAGAATAGAAGAAAAAAGAAACAAAAAAAAGTGGACTACAAAGTGCTGAAGTGGAGAAGGACGNTGACTGAGGACCAGGTTCAATGGATGTTCGAATGGTTCCCTACCGACGAGTTCATCATCAGATCCAGGGATGTTCCCCACTTGGTACTGATTGGTTTAAGGGGCATATATCCTTACGCTCCCCTCAGAGTTATGAGACAGGCAGGCAGGAAGCAGGTCGTACCACGGGTTGCTAAAATGAGTCACTTCATAGCCGATTTTCAGGCTGACGCTATTCCATATAAAAACGAAGAAAACACATGTGGCACTTGAAGATTATCATAGAAAAGGATACTATTGAGCCATATCGATATCATGCTGGTCATGCATACTTCTACCCCTCATGGTTGGATGATAACATAGGGGGAATATTCGAGCCAAGAGTTGGTCCGGGGAACAAGGTCATAGACGAAGTCACCAAAGCGCAAGTGAAATATAACAAATTGTTCAAAAGAGTTTGCGAGTCTGAAGCCGAGCACATGGAGCAACACAAAGCCGACATGGAAATGATCAATGAGTGGAAAGAGATGGTTGTTAAGTCAAGCGAAAGGCTGGAATATTTGGAGTATAGTCTGAAGGAATTTGAAGGGAAAATGAGAAAGAGAGTCACCGATTGCCAGAACGCTGAGGGAAACGAAGGAGGGAATTTGGCAAGGGCATTCTTACTACTGAACCTGCGCGAACTGGGGGAATTGATCGACAAGAGCATCCAGTCTGGAGAGGGTCCTTTTGGGACCAAATAGATTAGGCTTACTTGCTTTCTAAATGTAATAAGGCCAAGTGCCATTAGTGACATTATCTTATTTAGTATCATTTTGGGGCGTCTATTTTTACATTTATGAAATGAGGCAATTTTGGCACTAAATTTCTCCAAATCTATTTGTCGATAGGCCTACCTCGGGCACAATAGGGCTCCCAAATTAGGATCAGAATTTACATTCTCGCAATATGTGTTTAAATACTGCAAACTTTCCAGAATTATCACTGACTTGGCTACCTTTTGTTTTTCTTTCTTTCTTTCTTTCTTTTTGATTATTCCCATTCCCCAAAGGTTGGTTCGTGCATACTGGCATCATCAGCTTATCACACAAGATCCAGAGGCCCTCCACCTTCTCCTCCTCCTAGTCCACCAAAAGGCAAGGGAAAAGCAAAATGGAAGATTTGAACGGCACCAAAAAGGAAAATAACACATAGGGTGAACATGCAGAAACTTCTGATGGTCGGGTACTCAGGCCCCAAATGAAGCAGTTTCACAGCTCGAATAGAAAATACTAGAATTCCAGGGTGAGCTTGAGCATGTCCAAAATGTGGCAAACCTATCCTTCTCACTTAGAGTCCCAGACATCAGTCATCCAAACACTCAGAACCCCGCGCCACCTCAAAACACACCCAACAAGCGCCCACAAAATCCTCCCGTACCTCCCCATTATACAACTCCACCACAAAATCAAACTATCCCACCACAATACCAGCCAAACACCTACCATGCTCCATAAAATACTCCACCAGTCATTCCTGAACCCCAGAATTCCACCAATGATCACCACTATACTCAAGCTCCAGGTAACCAAAACAACCCTATATATATGGAGACCCTACCTCACTCCACTCAACCCATCTCCTATGCACCGGAATCTGTTGAGAAGGACATGCTCATTAAGAGCCTAGGCGAGGAGCTCAAGAAGTTGACCAGCCGAGTTCAAGGCATAGAAGGAGGCAAGGGGATAGAAGGTCTAAACTATGAAGACCTATGTATACAACCGGATGTAGAACTACCAGAAGGTTACAAACCTCCCAAGTTCGAGATGTTTGACGGTACAGGTGATCCCAGGGTTCATCTAAGGACCTGTTGTGATAAGCTTGTCGGGGTCGGAAAAGATGAAAAGATCCGGATGAAGCTTTTTATGAGGAGTCTTACGGGAGATGCCTTGTCTTGGTACATCAGCCAGGATCCTAAGAAATGGTCCAACTGGGTGAGTATGGCGTATGATTTCATGGATCGATTCAGGTTCAACACAGAGAATGCACCAGATGTCTTCTACATTCAGAACCTCAAGAAGAAGCCCACCGAGACTTTTCACGAGTACGCTACTCGTTGGAGGTCAGAAGCGGCCAAAGTCAGGCCACCACTGGACGAGGAACAGATGAACAAGTTCTTTGTTAGAGCGCAGGATCCGCAATACTATGAAAGGTTGATGGTTATTGAAAACCATAAGTTCTCTGATATCATTAAACTTGGTGAAAGGATCGAAGAAGGCATCAAGACTGGGATGGTAACAAACTTTGAGGCATTGCAGGCCACTAATAAAGCATTGCAGTCAGGAGGTATATCTAAGAAGAAGGATGTGGGAGCAGTAATGGTTGCCCAAGGACCCAAAACTCCATTCGTATACTGAACCTCCCCACTTGCATATCAAGCACCTCCACCCACATATCAAGCACCTCCACCCACATATCAACCGTCACCTCCACCTACATATCAACCCTCATCCCCAGATATTCCCAACCAGCCACTGCCTATCACACCTATAATTCCCGACCATCTCATTTTCAGTCACCTCCAACTTGTTAAAATTACCCAAGACGGCGACTTAATTTTGACCGCTGACCACCCAAACAATACATTGCCATTGCTGAACCCATTGACCAGCCATATGGAAGGTTGAAGGCTGCTGGTTACGTCACTCCAATCCCTGATGTGGCCACGGAGAACTCATCCCAATGGGTTAACCCGAATAAGACTTGTGCATACCATTCCGGTATGAAAGGGCACACCATTGACGAATGCCGCACATTGAAGGACAAAATCCAGACTTTGATTGGCAACAAGATCATCCAGGCAAAGGAGGCTACGCCTAATGTCCGCAATAACCCCCTCCCAGATCATAGGGGTGAAGGTGTCAATGTGATAGATATGGATGAAGAATGGGATCCGGAGTGATCAATCGGAATTATCAAAGAGGGTGACGACCCCAAGAAACCCGCAGTCACTCTCAACCCCATTATAGTGCAGGTACAGCCGCCAGTAGAGGTCGAGGTAATAGCATCAGTCCCATTTGAAGTTGAGGTAGCACCCCCTGCGGTTGCACCTATTCCATTTGAGGTGAAAGTAGCCACACCATTCACAGTGACACTATCAACTATACTGCCTTATAGCACCGAGGCTTTACCATGGGATTATATGGCCGAAGCTAGAAGAAAAGGAAAAAACAAGATGGGAGAATCTGGTGCTGCATAAGGGATGACTAGGACTGGAAGGGTATATACACCCGAGCATTTGGGAGAGTCCGGCAAACAGGCCTCTAACAGACCTCCTGTTACTGAAACAGGTCCAAATGACCTCTGGAGGAAAGTACAAGCAAGGGAGTATTCAGTCATCGATCATCTAAACAAGACTCTTGATCAAATATCTATCCTGCCACTACTACAGAATTCAGAAGCACACAGGAATGCTCTGATGAAAGTATTGAACGAAGTATATGTGCCCAATAACATCACAAACAGAGAAATGGCTAACATGGTGGGACAGGTATTGGAAAGTCACAAAATCACTTTCCACGAGGATGAGTTGCCGCCTGAGGGTTTGAGTCACAATAGGGCACTGCATATCACAGTGCAATGCGAAGACTACTTCATTACCAGGGTCCTGATCGATGGAGGATCTAGTCTCAATATTTGCCCATTGACAACACTGAAGAGGTTGGGCAAAGGCCTATACGAGATACGAGAAGGGACCATGAACGTGAAGGCATTTGATGGGTCTCAGAGAGCTACCACCGGGGGAATTTAATCTCTATATGCAAATGGGGCCTACGTGGTTTGATGTCGAGTTTCAGGTGCTGGACATATCTGCATTCTACAATCTGTTGTTGGGACAATCATGGATACACGCCACTGGGGATGTCGTATCAACTTTACATTAGGCAGTGAAGTTTGAGTGGAACCATCAGGAGGTGATTATCCATGGAGACGGGAGCAACCCCATTTACACCCGTCAGACCATTCCGATGGTTGAGAATAGGAGAAAGCTAGGTGGAGAAACTTATCATCATATCGAGCGGGTCAATACAGTCGACAAAGATAAGTGGTGGGATAGCAAGATAGCAAGCATGATGAACTGGGGAGGGTATGAGCCTGGCAAGGGTCTTGGTAAAAATCTTCAGAGCATTACCAAGCCAATACAACCAAAGCGCCATGGTACCACTTTTGGCCTGGGATACCAATACACCTGGCAAGAATACAATGACTGGTCACCACCATGGCGAGGTCCGTACTATCCATTGGAGCAGCCTATACCGCACTTGAATCAGACCTTCCAACAGGCCGACATCATATGGGGATCAGAGGAGGAAGAAGCACTGACAGCCTTAAGGAACCTGTTCTTGGAGGATGAGGACATGGACTGTTGTGTAATTGTTGAGGAGGAGGAGGAGGAAAGCCCTACAATCCGAGCTGTGGAGAGAGGATTATTCCTCAAGAATTGGACTATCAGACCATCCAGGGCCCGACGAGTCCTGGGGTAGCAAGGCTGAATAGCATTGTTTTGTTTATTTTCTAAGAAAAATGATTTCCCGTTTTTGGCATTTTGTTTTAAATAATATTTCCAATGTTCCGAAAACGTTGTTAAAATTATTGAAAATCGCTTTTATGCTTCAATGAATCAATATTTATTATTACCATTTTTCTCTCATATGTTTATCTATACAGCATTACTATTTCCTGTCTCGATGAACCAACAACTGTGACATGTAATGAGACGACGCAACAAAAGGATAGTGATTCGGAAGAAGAAGATGTCATACCCGAGGAAATTGTCATAGAAGTAGAAGACTTTGAGAACAAGCCTAAGTCCAATCTGGACGAAACAGAAATAATCAACTTGGGAGACTCTTAAACTGTCAAGGAAACCCGCATCATCATCCACTTGTCGCTATCAGAAAAAGAAGAGTACACACAGTTCTTGAAAGGGTATGAGGACATCTTTGCATGGTCATACGATGATATGACCGGGTTAAGTACATCCAGTGTGGCTCACAAGTTGCCCACAAACCCAGCGTGTCCACCAGCAAAACAAAAACTCAGGAAGTTCAAGCCTGACGTAAGTCTGAAAATCAAGGAGGTTACTAAGCAAATCAAGGCCAAGGTCCTCAGTGTAGTCGAATACCCAACTTGGCTAGCCAACATTGTGCCAGTTCCAAAGAAGGATGGGAAGGTCAGGGTCTGTGTTGATTATCGGGATCTCAACAGGGCCAGCCCAAAGGATGATTTCCCGCTTCCAAACATAAACATCCTAATTGACAATTGCGCCAAGCATGAACTCCAGTCATTTGTGGATTGTTTTGCCAGTTACCATCAGATCTGGATGGACAAGAGGACACTGAGAAAACGGCTTTCATTACACCATGGGGAGTACAATGTTATAAAATGATGCCATTCGGTCTAAAGAATGGTGGGGCCACCTACATGAGGGCTATGACTACCATTTTTCATGACATGATACATAAGGAGATCGAGGTATATGTGGACGATGTCATCATCAAATCCAAGAAGGCCACAGATCATATAGCCGATTTGAGGAAGTTTTTTGACAGACTGCGGAGATACAACTTGAAACTAAACCCCGCAAAATGTGCATTCGGTGTTCCTGCCGGAAAGTTACTTGGGTTCATTGTCAGCGCCGAGGGATAGAATTGGATCCGTCAAAAGTCAAAGCCATCCAGGAGCTACCGCCACCGAAAAGTAAGAAAGATGTAATGAGTTTTCTAGGATGGCTAAACTACATCAGCCGGTTCATAGCCTAGTCCACAGTTATACGTGAGCCAATTTTCAAGATGTTGAAGAAAGATGCTGCAACTAGTTGGACCGAAGATTGTCAAAAGGCTTTCGACAAGATCAAGGAGTACTTATCGACACCACCAGTCTTGGTCCCTCCAGAGCTAGGTAGACCCTTGCTACTCTACCTTGCAGTATTAGATGGAGCCTTCGGCTGCGTTCTGGGGCAGCACGACGAGACAGGGAGAAAGGAACAAGCTATCTATTACCTGAGTAAGAAGTTCACTCCATATGAAGCGCGGTACTCTCTATTGGAACGTACCTGCTGCGCTCTGACCTGGATAGCTCAGAAGCTGAGGCATTACTTCTATGCCTACACAACATACCTCATATCAAGGATAGATCCCTTGAAATATATCTTTCAGAAACCCATGCCCACTGGCAAGCTAGCTAAGTGGAAAATCATGTTGAGCGAGTTCGACATTGTTTATGTGACTCAGAAAGCAGTCAAGTGACAGGCACTGGCAGATCATCTTGCTGAGAACCCTGTGGAAGGAGAATACGAACCCCTGAAAATGTATTTTCCCAATGAAGAGGTTCTATTCATAGGAGAAGATATTGCTGAGTCCTACGACGGTTGGAGAATATTTTTTGACGGAGCGGCAAATTTCAAGGGAGTCGGCATTGGAGCAGTCTTGGTATCGGAAACTGGCCAACATTTTCCGGTATCTGCAAAACTCAGATTTCCCTGCACCAACAACATGGCAGAGCATGAAGCTTGTATACTAGGGCTCAACATGGCCATCGACATGAATATTCAGGAGCTGATGGTAATCGGTGATTCAAATTTGCTTGTGCACCAGGTACGAGGAGAATGGACCACCAAGAATTCGAAGATATTTCTATCTGCACCATGTGCAGGAATTGAGAAAGAGGTTCACGAAGATAGAGTTTCGACATGTTCCCAGGATTCAGAACGAGTTTGCCGATGCATTAGCCACTTTGTCATCCATGATACAGCATCCCGACAAGAACTTCATCGATCCTATCCCAGTAAGGATCCATAGCTAGCCAGCGTATTGTGCCCATGTTGAAGAAGAAAGAGACGGGAAGCCTTGGTTTCACGATATCAAAGAATATTTGGCGAAAGGAGAATATCCGGAGCATGCGAATCATACTCAGAAACGTACGCTTCGAAGATTGTCCAAAAATTTCTTCCACAGCGGAGGAACCTTGTACAGAAGAACTCCTGATTTGGGATTGCTAAGGTGTGTCGATGCAAAAGAAGCTTCTAAGCTACTTGAGGAGATACACGCTGGGACTTGCGGCCCGCATATGAATGGTTTTGTCTTGGCCAAGAAGATACTTAGGGCCGGTTATTTCTGGATGACCATGGAGACAGATTGCGTCCAGTATGTCCAAAAATATTACCAATGCCAAGTACATGCCGCTATGATAAAAGTACCGCCAAATGAGCTCAATGCAACAAGCTAACCTTGGCCATTTGCCGCCTAGGGAATGGATGTCATTGGTCCAATCGAGCCCACCGCCTCAAATGGGCATTGGTTCATCTTGGTAGCTATTTATTACTTCATCGAAGTAGCATTTTACAAGGCAGTAACAAAGAAAGTCGTAGAAGATTTTGTCCGCGACTGGATTGTTTGTCGGTTTGGAGTTCCAGAATCAATCATCACTGACAATGCCTCCAATCTCAACAGTGATCTGATGAAGACCATGTGTGAGACTTTCAAAATCAAGCACAAGAATTCCACAGCCTATAGACCTAAGATGAACGGAGCTGTAGAAGCCGATAACAAGAATACCAAGAAGATACTGAGAAAGATGGTAGAAAATCACAAACAATGGCACGAGAAGCTGTCATTCGCTTTATTGGGATACCGTACCACAGCCCGCACATCAACCAGGGCAACTCCCTACTTACTGGTTTATGGTACTGAAGTTGTTATTCCCGCTGAAGTGGAGATTCCTTCTTTGAGAATCATACAAGAAGCTGAGCTCAGCGACGCATAATGGATAAGGAGCCGTTATGAGCAGCTAGCCCTCATAGATAGAAAAAGGATGAATGCAGTGTGTCATGGGCAACTCTATCAGAACAGAATGTCCAGAGCCTTCAACAAAAGAGTCAAGCAAAGATAGTTCACATCGGGGCAACTGGTGTTGAAGAAGATCTTTCCGCATCAAGATGAAGCCAAAGGGAAATTCTCTCCCAACTAGCAAGGCCCTTACATGGTTCGTAGAGTATTGACAGGAGAAGCTCTCTTACTTGCAGAAATGGATGGATAAGTCTGGCTAAAACCGATCAACTACGATGAAGTCAAACAATACTATGTGTAATTATTTATATTTTCACAAAATGATGTAAATTGAACTACGCTCGACCTGATTCCCATTTAACAGGGGATACGTAGGCAACCCTGTAGGTTCGGTCACAATTCAGTAAAAATCTTATTTTTCCCCACAATCAGAAATCGGGGTAGAATTTTGAGGAGGACCCTCAAAATTCTGAAGCAATTTCAGCCGATCGCAGCATGTGCAGCAGTCAGACGTGTCCATCTAACTGGGGCAGAATTTTGAGGAGGACCCTCAAAATTCTATAGCAGGAGAGGTTACGATGTCTCGGATCGTGTCACAGTCACTGGTTCATCTAACCAATTTCTAAAATAATACATTTTTATTACATCTTTGAAAACTATGCATGCTTGCTTGTAAAATGACTATGTTTAGCCAACGCTACCCCCAATGATTTGAACAGGACCTTCGGACCAAGCCAAGCAAGCCGACGGAGGCACGAACCGACCTTCCCCTTTACAGAACTTACGATTTTTCTTTAGATGCAGGAGCAAAGAATATACATGCCTCCAAGCCACAATCTTCATAACAACCGCGATACTGAAATCTATTACCAGCTAAGAAAACTCTGCTATCACCTGCTATTTTATTTTGCATGGGACTAAGCCCTGTCCCGAATCTTGCATGAGACTAAGCTCTGTCTCCATCTGCATGAGGCTATGCCCTGCCTCCATATCTGCATAATGCTAAGCTCTGCCTTCAATTTTCATGGGACTAAGCCCTGTCCCGAATCTTGCATGAGACTAAGCTCTGTTTCCATCTGCATGAGGCTAAGCCCTGCCTCCATATCTGCATAAGGCTATGCTCTGCCTTCCATTTGCATGGGACTAAGCCCTATCCGGAATCTTGCATGAGACTAAGCTCTGTCTCCATCTATATGAGGCTAAACCCTGCCTCCATTTTGCATAAGGCTAAGCTCTGCCTTCCATTTGCATGGGACTAAGCCTTGTCCCGATTCTGCATAAGGCTAAGCTCTTCGTCCTACTTTCATAAGGCCAATCATCGCCTTTATTTGCCGAGACTAAGCACCGTCTCTCCGGCGCTATCTATTTACTCCTCTTTCGATCTAAGCTCTGCCCTCAACCTCGCAAGCTAAGCCTTGTCTGTTGATTTT